>NC_053497.1:165645023-165825023 GCF_905171775.1 Rana temporaria
GGCGTATCAAAAGATACGCCGATGTAAAGCCTTGGTGAATCTAGCTCATTGTTTTTTTTTCAAAATTGTCGCTCTTTTTTTGTTTATAGCGCAAAAAATGAATCATAGAGATGATCAAATACCACCAAAAGAAGCTCTATTTGTGGAAAAAAGGGTGTTAATTTTGTTTGGGTACAACGTCACACGACCGCGCAATTGTCAGTTAAAGCGACGCAATGCCGAATCGCAAAAAGTGGCCTGGACATTTGGCAGCCAAATGGTCTGGGGCTGAAATGGTTAAAAAATATATATATTTTTATTTTATATTTACTTTATTACATTTTTTTTAAACACTGTGAACATCTATTAGACCCCAGATGTCTCCTCTGCCATCCAATTGATCCAACCGATATTGGTTTGATCGGATGCTTTCACCAGTACCGGCTTGTTTACATGAGACCGAAACCGGACGTGATGAAATACTCGTCACTTTCTGATGTCACACAGTGGGAGAAGCAGCATCAGTTCCTCTCACTGTGTGTCTTGATCCAGATGTCTCCAGTCACATCCCTACCCTACCGGGCTCCCAGATCGCTCGGTAGAGCCCGGTAAAGGCGGCGGCGGGAGGGGGAGAATAGCTGCTCAGATCATTTTTACAATGAAGACAATTGCTGGGGCTTAAAAAAAAAAAACAATACTGGAATGATAACGGTGGCTGCCGTCATGATCTTGGTGTAACCACTTCAACCTTTAGAAACGCCTAAGGACAGGAAGTGGTTAATAGGAGTGGGCTACAAATAACTGAACTATAATGAGGAAATGAATATCTGATTTTACATCCATTAAACATGAAACCACCTCTATACCTTGTGTTTGTTAAAAAAAAAAAAAGTAGTTTGTATAATCACTTGACCTCCGGAAGATTTACCCCCCTTCATAGCCAGGACATTTTTTTTTTTTGCTATATGGCACTGTTACTTTAACTGACAATTGCACTGGCATGCAATGCTGTACATAAATTGAATTTTTGTAATTTTATCCCCATAAATAGAGCATTCTTTTAGTCCCCTTTCACACTTATACGACTTGAACCACGATTCTTCATGATTTTGAATGACTACCATTCATACTGGCACGACTTTAAGTAGTTCCTGCATTACTTTTTTTCTGAAGTCGGATCAAAGTCGGATTCCATATTAACAGATCCGACTTTGGCATGCGACTTGTAGACGACTTGTGCATGAAGGGGAACTCCACGCCAATTTTTCGGAAAAACAAAACGGCATGGGTCCCCCCTTCATGAGCATACCGGGCCCTTCGGTCTGGTATGGATTTTAAGAGGAACCCCCACGCCGAAAAAACGGCGTGGGGTCCCTCCCAAAATCCGCACCAGACCCTTATCCGAGCACCAGTCCGGCCGGTCAGGAAAGGGGGTGGGGACGAGCAAGCACCCCCCCTCCTGAGCCATACCAGGCCGCATGCCTCAACATGGGGGGCTGGGTGCTTTGGGGCAGGGAGTGCCCTGCACCCCCCACCCCAAAGCACCTTGCCCCCATGTTGATGAGGACAAGGGCCCCTTCCTGACAACCCTGACCGTTGGTTGTCGGGGTCTGCGGGCAGGGGGCTTATCAGAATCTGGAAGCCCCCTTTAATAAGGGGGCCCCCAGATCCCGGCCTACCACCCTATGTGAGTGAGTATGGGGGTACATCGTACCCCTACCCATTCACCTGGAGGAAAAGTGTCAAAAAAATAAACAGGTTTTTAAAATCATTTATTAGTGAGCTCCGGGGGTCTTCTTCCGACTTCTCCGCTCTCTGGGGGTCTTCTTCTGACTTCGGGGGTCTTCTCTGCTCTCTTCTTCTGCTCTCCGGTGTCGTCTCCGCACTTCCCGGTTCTTCTCCCACTCTCAGGTGCCTTCTTCCTTCTGCCGGGCTGCGCCGCCGCTATCTTCTTTGAAGCTCTTTACTAGCGGCGGCCAGCCCGGTCTTCCTCGTCGCCTCATTCCCTCTTCTTTTCTTCCGATGTTGACTCAACGCTCCCTCCTGCTGTAATGCCGGGTGTGCAGTGCGCAACGATTTTCCAGGGTTGACGGGAAGGGGCCCTTGTCCTCATCAACATGGGGGCAAGGTGCTTTGGGTCTCGCTCATCCCCACCCCCTTTCCTGACCGGCCAGGCTGGTGCTCGGATAAAGGTCTGGTATGGATTTTGGGGGGGACTCCACGCCGTTTTAAGGTTTTCGGCATGGGGGTTCCCCTTAAAATCCACACCAGACCGAACGGCCCGGTATGTTCACGAAGGGGGAACACATGCCGTCTTTTTTTCCAAAAAATTGTCGTAGAGTTCCCCCTAATTATTGGGGGATCAAAGTCGCGTCCCTGCTCATTGAAGTCATACTTTAAGTTGTGGGCAAAGTCGGATCCACAGTCGTATGACTGTCTTGTCAAAATTGCGGACGCGAAACGCGGAAAATTTGTGGTGAAGTCGCACAAGTGTGAAAGGGGCCTTAGTGGCATTTCATCACCTTTGTTTTGTTTTTTTTCTATAAAAAAATAAGGCTGACAAAAAATAAAAAATTGAATAAAAAAACAAACTTCTTCATACATTTAGGCCAATTTGAATTCTGCTACATATTTTTGGTAAAAAAAAAATCCAAAAAGCGTATATTAACCACTTCAGCCCCAGAAGGATTTGGCCCTTTAATGGCCAGGCCATTTTTTTGGGTACAGCATCGCAATTGCAATTGTCAGTTAAATTAACGCAGTGCCTTATCGCAAAAAAATGTCCTGGTCGTGAAGTGGGGTAAAACCTTCCGGAGCTGAAGTGGTTAATAATACAAATTTGAACAGAATTTTTTTCTATTGTCACTTTAATTCAGTAGTTTAAAGCGGAACTTCTGTTATTTTTTAATCTTTCCATCTATTAAATCTTCTGCCCTTGTTGTTGTTTTAACTTTAACTGCCAGTAAATAAATTTTACAGCCCACTTCCTGTTTCTTGTCTGGTCATTAGCCTAGGCCATAGCTCCCAACTGTCCCTGATTTGGAGCAATGTCCCTCTGTCCCTCATTTGGGTCTGATCTCTATAGTTGTATATAAAATGCACTGTTTATCTATCAAAAAGTGTTTTCCAGCACTAAACTTTATATCTAACTTCTAAACTGCCGCATTTGTAAATTTCAGAAGCCAATATAAAGGAAAAGTAGTGGTAAAAAAAAAAACACATGTTGGTTTAACCAATCTTGTTTTTTGTACAATTCCCCTTTAAGGAGGCGTGGCAAGGGTGTGTCCTATGCCTGCATACTTTTGCTGATAGGTGTCCCTCATTCCCATCTCAAAAAGTTGGGAGGTATGGCCTAGGCTTATGACATCATGCACAGCTCTCTCATGAGAGTTTTCCAGGAAGGGAGAGCGGTGGTGAGTCATATGATGGCCAATGAGAGCTGCAGAGCTGTAGGTGTGTGTCTGTGTAAATCCAGGAAGTGAACATGCAGCAGCTTCAGCTGCCCACAGTTAAAATGGATTCAATCAGACTCAGTGGAGGGAGATTTCTGCAGCATATTTGGCAAGTACAGAATCACAGTATATACAGAGGCGTTGCTAGGGGGGTGCGGGGGGTGCGGTCCGCACCGGGTGACACCTGCTAGAGGGGTGACACCATCCTGTGTTTTTTTGTTTTTTTTAGCTGACATGCCCAGCCTGCCCTGTACCATCCCAACCTGCCCTGTACCACCCCAGCCTGCCCTGTACCACCCCAAACAGCCCTATACCACCCTAAACAGCCCTATACCACCCCAGCCTGCCCTGTACCCCCCCAAACAGCCCTGTACCACCCCAGCCTGCCCTGTACCACCCCAGCCTGCCCTCTACCACCCCAAACTTTCCCATGCCACCCCAACTTGCCCTGTGCCACCCTAACTTGCCCTGTACCACCCCAATCTGCCCTATGCCACCATAACTTGCCCTATACCACCCCAACCTGCCCAATGCCACCCTAACTTGCCCTGTACTACCCCAACCTTTCCCATGCCATCCCAACTTGCCCTATGCCACCCTAACTTGCACTATACCACCCCAACCTGCCCTGTACCACCCTAACTTGCCCTATACCACCCCAACCTGCCCTTTGCAACCCTAACTTGCCCTATACCACCCCAAACTACACTATATCACCCCAACATGCCCTATACCACCTTAACCTGTCCTATACCACCCCACTACAGCAACCTGCCACTATACCACTCTATACTACCCTAACCTGCCACTATACTGCCCTATACTATCATTTACAGGGGCTGGTTTGGGGTGCGCCCCGTGCCCGTGCGCTGCCTGCTTGGTGCTGGGCAGCCTAGACAGAGGGGGGGTGACACCATGTTTTACCGCACCGGGTGACACCAACCCTAGTGACGCCACTGAGTATATATAAAATAATCTGCAAAGTGATTGGAGGGAAGCTTCAGAATGGCAAAGATGTTTTTATTACAAATGATGTGAGCAGACTGCAGTTCCTCTTTAAGTCTCTTCACTTCTTTTCACATTGCTCACACAGTTACAATAGTACAAAAGCAGCAATAAAAGCTGTAAAAGTCTGAAAGAGATTCTGCCTTCCCCTCTCCACCCAAATAAAACAAAATAAATGTGACGCTGACGCATTCTATTATTAATATCCTCATTCCCCGGCCTATCATATCTCAGTCTGCTCTCCCCCAGCGCAGGGATTTTCCAAAGTACAACAACAAGGTGCTGCACGAGCAACTGTAGTCTGTGATGATTTCCGAGAAATCAGCCGTGTTCACGATAAGCCTCCGACGTGCCAAGAAAGTCACATGACCACCTGCAGCCTGGCAGATAACCGACAGCAAACAGAGGAGGATGTCTGATGCCTGGAAACCCCCTCCAGACTTAAAGTCATACAACTGATATTCATCTTTGAACATTTTTTATTACAACATCGCGTTCTTAGATATGAAGTATAATAAAATGTAGTACAGTAAAGCTGCAGCTACAACAAACGTTTGTATTGCTTGTAACCAAAAGTTGACAGTTCTCTTAATCAGTGGCGTCTGGTGCTCAACATTTTTTTGGGGGGAGCAAACAAACTAAAAAAAATTCAGAAAAATTCTGAAACAAAAACATCAATTGCAGCCACTGGGGTGGATTCAGGTACGGGCGCGCACTACTACGGAGGCGCAGCGTACCGTTTTTACGCTGCGCCTCCGTAAATTACCTGCGCTACGCCTCATTCACGAAGCAGTAGCTCCGTAATTTGCGTGGGCGTTCCGTAAAAATGGCCGGCGTAAGCACGCGTAATTTAAATGATCCCGTAGGGGGCGTGGATCATTTAAATTAGGCGCGTTCCCGCGCCGAACGTAGTGCGCATGCTCCGTCGGGAAACTTTCCCGACGTGCATTGCGGCAAATGACGTCGCAAGGATGTCATTTGCTTTAACGTGAACGTAAATGGCGTCCAGCGCCATTCACGATTCACTTACGCAAACGACGTAATTTTCAAACATCGCGACGCGGGAACGACGGGTATACTTAGCATTGGCTGCCCCTGCTAATAGCAGGAGCAGCTTTACGCGGAACCCGACGAATGCAAACGACGTAAAATGCGTACGCAGGGCGCGCGTACGGTTGTGAATCGGCGTGAGTATGCAATTTTCATACTCTACGCTGACCACTACGGGAACGCCACCTAGCGGCCATCGTAAGAATGCAGCCTATGATACGATGGCATAAGAGCCTTATGCCAGTCATATCTTAGGCTGCAGTCGGCGTAACAAGCTTTCTGAATACAGAAAAGTCGTTACGCCCGCGCAACTAAGCAATTGCGCTGCGTAACTATGGATACGCAGACGCAATTGCTTACTGAATCCACCCCATTGTGCCCATCATATGCAACCTCTGTGCCCATCATATGCAGCCAACTGTGCCCATCATATGCAACCTTTGTGCCCATCATATGCAGCCACTGTGCCCATCATATGCAGCCTCTGTGCCCATCATATGCAGCCAAACTGTGCCCATCATATGTAGCCAACTGTGTCCATCATATGCAACCTCTGTGCCCATCATATGCAGCCACTGTGCCCATCATATGCAGCCACTGTGCCCATCATATGCAGCCAACTGTGCCCATCATATGCAGCCAACTGTGGCCATCATATGTAGCCAACTGTGCCCATCATATGCCACCTCTGTACCCAGCAAATGCAGCCAACTGTGCCCATCATATGCAACCTCTGTGCCCATCAATTGCAGCCTCTGTGCCCATAATATGCAGCCAACTGTGCCCCCTCAATTGCAGCCCCTGTGCCCATAATATACAGCCACTGTGCCCAGCAAATGCAGCCAACTGTGCCCCATCAATTGCAGCCTATATTCCCATAATATGCAGCCACTGTGCCCAGCAAATGCAGCCACTGTGCCCATCATATGCAGCCTCTGTGCCCATCATATGTAAACTCTGGGCCAGATCCGCATACATTTAGATGGTATGTGAGATACGCTACGCCGCTGTAACTTACTTTTTAATTCTTTGAATCCACAAAGAATTTGCGCCGTAAGTTACGGCGGCGTAGTGCATCTCTCGCACGTAATTCAAATCGGCGAGTAGGGGGCGCGTTTCATTTAAATGAAGCGCGTCCCCGCGCCCAATGAACTGCGCATGCGCCGTCCTTAAATTTTCCGCCGTGCATTGCGCTAAATGACGTCGCAACGACGTCATTTTTTTAACTTAGACGTGAATTACGTCCATCCCTATTCACGGACGACTTACGCAAAAAAAAAATTCAAATTTCGACGCGGGAACGACGGCCATACTTAACATGGCAAGTCTAACTATACGCCACAAAATACCAGCTTTAACTATATGCCGGAAAAAGCCGACTAGAGACGACGTAAGAGAATGCGACGGCCACGAGTACGTTCGTGGATCGTCGGAAAAAGCTAATTTGCATACCCAACGCGGAAAACGACGCAAACTCCACCCAGCGGACGCCGAAGTATTGCACCTACGATCCAAAGGCGTACGAAGCCGTACGCCTGTCGGATCGAACCCAGATGCCGTCGTATCTTGGTTTGAGGATTCAAACTAAAGATACGACGCGGGAAATTTGAAAGTACGCCGGAGTATCAGTAGATACGCGAGCGTACTCTCTCTGTGGACCTGGCCCTCTGTGCCTAGCAAATGCAGAAAACTGTGCCCCATTAATTGCAGCCTCAGTGGCCATCATATGCAGCCACTGTGTCCATAATATGCAGCCATCTGTGCCCATCATATGTAAACTCTGTGCCCAGAAAATGCAGCCAACTGTGCCCCATCAATTGCAGCCTCAGTGCCCATAATATGCAGTGACTATGCCCAGCAAATGCAGCCAACTGTGCCCCATCAATTGCAGCCTCAGTGCCCATAATATGCAGTGACTATGCCCAGCAAATGCAGCCAACTGTGCCCCATCAATTGCAGCCTCTGTGCCAATAATGTGCAGCCGCTGTGCTTGCCCCCTGCTGTCTGCCCGCCACTTACCCCATCGTGGTGGCGGGTCACACCGCGGGACAGATGAGCGACCTGTGGGACTGGTAGCGCGGCAATGGCTCCTGTGTCCTCCATGCGCTTCTTCTTCCTGTTCTGTTAGGCGGCCAATGGAATCGCCTCTACCTTCAGCCGATCAGGTGACCGATATTAAATCCGAGCCTCCTGATTGGCTGAGAGGCGGTTCTGTGTTAACAAACCAAATATTCACATTCAATATTGCAATGCATGAATCTATCTATACTACACAGAGGGGGTGGCTGGAGAGAAGGGGCGGCGCCGTGCGCCCTTAACTGAAATCCAGGCACTGTGGATGTGGATGATTTATCAAAACTGGAGCAGACATAATCTGGAGCGGCTAGACATGAATTTCCAAGGACAATTCCATACTCTTCACCAAGAATTGCGGGCGTACCCCCAAAAGTTATTTGATTACACCTGCATGGTGTGTGGGTTTGATGCCCCTCTTGAGATTGTTAGACCCCCGACTGATGTGAACCACTACACTAATACGGGGCATTCTGTGTAACCACTTTGTGGTAAGTGGTGCAACCCTTAATCAGCCCCCTGATAAACCCCTGGTGAACCTGGTGCTATTTCCCCCCTTTGTAGCACACACAGCCAGGCACACAGAATTTTCTTCATTTTTTTCACTGGCTCAGAAAACAACCAGGGTTTTGTTTTAAGGTTTTTACTGGAACAGGAGCTTGGATGGTGGATAGGGAGCATTGGATACCCCCGGTGAACTGAAACTGAAACAACTTGAGGACTCTTCAACTTCTGGCTGCTGCTGGCTGCACTTATGTCTGCTCCTCACACTCTGCTGGCTGCACTTATGGCTGCTCCTCACACTCTGCTGGCTGCACTTATGGCTGCTCCTCGCACTCTGCTGGCTGCACTCATGTCTGCTCCTCGCATTCTGCTGGCTGCACTTATGTCTGCTCCTCACACTCTGCTGGCTGCACTTATGACTGCTCCTCACACTCTGCTGGCTGCACTTATGACTGCTCCTCACACTCTGCTGGCTGCACTTATGGCTGCTCCTCACACTCTGCTGGCTGCACTTATGGCTGCTCCTCACACTCTGCTGGCTGCACTTATGGCTGCTCCTCGCACTCTGCTGGCTGCACTAATGGCTGCTCCTCACACTCTGCTGGCTGCACTTATGGCTGCTCCTCACACTCTGCTGGCTGCACTTATGGCTGCTCCTCACACTCTGCTGGCTGCACTTATGGCTGCTCCTCACACTCTGCTGGCTGCACTTATGGCTGCTCCTCACACTCTGCTGGCTGCACTTATGGCTGCTCCTCACACTCTGCTGGCTGCACTTATGGCTGCTCCTCACACTCTGCTGGCTGCACTTATGGCTGCTCCTCACACTCTGCTGGCTGCACTTATGGCTGCTCCTCACACACTGCTGGCTGCACTTATGGCTGCTCCTCACACTTTGCTGGCTGCACTTATGGCTGCTCCTCACACTCTGCTGGCTGCACTAATGGCTGCTCCTCACACTCTGCTGGCTGCACTTATGGCTGCTCCTCGCACTCTGCTGGCTGCACTTATGGCTGCTCCTCGCACTCTGCTGGCTGCACTTATGGCTGCTCCTCACACTTTGCTGGCTGCACTTATGGCTGCTCCTTACACTCTGCTGGCTGCACTAATGGCTGCTCCTCACACTCTGCTGGCTGCACTTATGGCTGCTCCTCACACTCTGCTGGCTGCACTTATGGCTGCTCCTCACACTCTGCTGGCTGCACTTATGGCTGCTCCTCACACTCTGCTGGCTGCACTTATGGCTGCTCCTCACACTTTGCTGGCTGCACTTATGGCTGCTCCTCACACTCTGCTGGCTGCACTTAATTGTCCCATGGGATTCCTGATGCTGCTAGTGACTTGTATTCCCTAGGGAAGTTAAAAGCTTCACACCGTCACTTCTGTTCAGCATTGGGAGTCATTTACTCATTTAGCCACAGGCTCAGCGATTGCCTCCTACCAATATCCACAGGTTCTCCCTAGTGAGGGAGTTGTAGAGTCACACCACCGCAGGGCAGTTGGATTCCTTCCCAGAAACATCTTCCTGGCTCTCCCCAGTTAGCTTCCTCCTGACCCAGCTCAATCCCGGGAAAATGGATCTTTGTATATGGCCCCAGCTCAGGCTAGATGGTACCTTGATGTCTTCACTTTGGCTGTGGAGACCCCTGCACAGGGAACTCCTCCTGGACCCAGAAACGCTGCTCTGCTTCTCAAGCCTCAAACTACTTATGAGCTCTCCCTCCATCTTCTGGGCACACCACCCCAGGGACTGGCTAAAGTTCCATAAGTCTGCCTGTTCTGCTCTCCGTCCCACTATACTTCTAGAGCCCTATAGAACAGGGGTCTCCAAACTTTCTAAACAAAGGGCCAATTAACTGTCCTTCAGACTTTAGAGGGGCTGGACTGTGGCCAGTGGGAGTAGAAAATGTCCTGGCATAACTGGGAGTGACCAATGCCCCATCGTTGGTGTTAATAAGAGGAATAGTGCCCCATCTTTGGTGTCTGTGAGAGGAATAGTGCCCCATCATTGGTGTCTATTAAAAGAATAGTGCCCCATCATTGGTGTCCTTGAGAGGAATAGTACCATATTATTGGTGTCAGTGGGAAAAATCGTTCCCCATCATCTGTGTCCTTGATAGGAATCACTTGCTGACTTTGACATTTTGTTGACTCAAAAAGCTTTGCCACTGACAATAATGCCCAATGCCTTTGCTCCTGCCTGGCAGTGCCAGTAATGTTGGCTGGCTGATGCTTTTGCCCGCACACAAAAGCTAATGGTGTTTCCAAATGGCTGCTCTGTACAACCAGGAAGTGGCTGGATCTGCTCTGTCCTAGTTCTCTATTATTTTCCAGTGCGTTCTGGGATACAGGAACCTCCACTGCCTCTCCCCCAGCACCCAGCTAACAGTTTATAAATGCTTCATTAACCACTTAAGGACCGCCTCCTGCACATTTACGTCGGCAGAATGGCACGGCTGGGCACATGCAGGTACGTCCTGTGCTAGTACCCAGCTGTGGGTCATGGGCACGTGCCCGCGACCCGGTCCGAAGTTCCGTGACCAGGACCGCGGGACCTGATCGCCGCTGGAGTCCCACGATCGGCCCCCGGAGCTGAAGAACGGGGAGAGCTGTGTGTAAACACAGCTTCCCCGTTCCTCACTGTGGCGGCGGCATCGATCGCGTGATCCCTTTTATAGGGATACACAATCGATGACGTCACACCTACAGCCACACCCCCCTACAGTTAGAAACACATATTAGGTCATACATAACCACAAGGGCGCGCTGAAGGGGTTAACTCCCAAACTGCAATTGTCATTTTCACAGTAAACAATGCATTTTAAATGCATTGTTTGCTGTGAAAATGACAATGGTCTCAAAAATGTGTCAAAATTGTCCAAAGTGTCCGCCATAATGTCGCAGTCACGAAAAAAATCGCTGATCGCCGCCATTAGTAGTAAAAAAATAATAATAATAAAAATGCAATAAAACTATCCCCTATTTTGTAAACACTATAAATGTTGCGCAAACCAACCGATAAACGCTTATTGCGATTTTTTTTTACCAAAAATAGGTAGAAGAATACGTATCGGCCTAAACTGAGGAAAAAATAAGTTTTTTTATATATTTTTGGGGGATATTTATTATAGCAAAAAGTAAAAAATATAGAATTTTTTTCAAAATTGTCGCTCTATTTTTGTTTATAGCGCAAAAAATAAAAACCGCAGAGGTGATCAAATACCACCAAAAGAAAGCTCTATTTGTGGGGAAAAAAGGACGCCAATTTTGTTTGGGAGCCACGTCGCACGACCGCGCAATTGACTGTTAAAGCGACGCAGTGCCGAATCACAAAACCTGGCCGGGTCCTTTAGCTGCCTAAAGGTCCGGGGCTTAAGTGTGTAACACACCATAAATGCTTTAGGTGTGGTTACATAGCCTTACCATTAAAATGAATGGAGGTGGCTGGCAAGTGTTGAAAGCAACATGCTGCTTAATTTTTAACACAATGCTGCTGCTCTTGTGTGTACTGTATTGTTTGGTGCCTATTGTAATATTCATGGCAGGCATTAAGCCCAGGTTCACACTTGGTACGATTTGAGATGCGATTTCACATGTCAAATCGCATCTCAAATCAGCAGCATTTGCCGGCAATTGTCGGCAATGGCACCGGCCTAATCGGTGCGACGCCGCATCTGCGGCGCTGCACCGATTTCAAAAAGTAGTTCCTGTACTATTTTTGGCGATTTCGGGCCGCGATTTACATTGAACCCTGCACAGATGTCTCTTAAATCGCGGCCAAAATCGCGGCAAAACCGCAGCCGCAATTTTGCGGAAAAATCGCGATTTTACCGCAATTTTGAATTCGCAGCAGTGTGAACCTAACCTAAAGGGCAGTTATGAAGCTTTAAAAATACTGCTTAGATGGTCCACATATATGCAAATCGAAT
Organism: Rana temporaria; assembly: GCF_905171775.1. NCBI lineage: Eukaryota > Metazoa > Chordata > Amphibia > Anura > Ranidae > Rana > Rana temporaria. The sequence continues at coordinate 165,657,016 of NC_053497.1, forward strand.
GCATTTTGAACCACATCCGATTCACATAACATGTGAACCAAACCGTCTTTCAATGGAGCCAGTTCACATATATGCGGGCTGGTTGTAGTGCAAATTAAAAAAGGGTCCTGTGCAATTTTCTGTCTGGTTCAGGTGCGATTTAAAATGTCAAATTCACACCTGAATCGCACCTGGACCACTGAATGGAAACATCACCAGACTCTATACAGAACATGGCCCCACAGATACAGTACATAGGGCCAGATTCACATAGCCCGGGCGCAACGTAACTTAAACGATTTAAGTTACACCGCCGCAAATTGCCCAAGTTAGTGCCCGATCCACAAAGCACTTACCTGGAAATTTGCGGCGGTGTATCCTAAATCAGTCCGGCGCAAGGCGGGCCAATTCAAATGGGGCGAGTCCCATTTAAATTAGGCGCGCTCCTGCGCCGGACGCTATTTTCCCGACGTGCTTTGCGCGAAGTTACGTTGCGCCGAGGTTTTGTGAATCGCGACGGGTAAAAAAGAGTTGCGGCGGGAAAAAAAAAAAATTAAAAAAAAAATTGACAGCGACGCGGGAAAGACGGGTATACTTTTACATGGTGTACTAACTTTGCACTTTGTAAAAGGTACCCTATCTTTGCGACGGCAAACTAACACTTACGGCGACTTAACGAAGGGAAAAAGCTTTGTGGATCTCCGTAAGTGCTAATTTGCATACCCGACGCTGGTTTACGACGAGAACTCCCCCCAGCGGCGGCCGCGATACTGCATCCTAAGATCCGACAGTGTAAGTCCATTACACCTGTCGGATCTTAGGGCTAGCTATGCGTAACTGATTCTATGAATCAGCCGCATAGTTAGAACAGAGATACGACGGCGTATCAGCAGATACGCCGTCGTATCTCTTTTGTGAATCTGGCCCATAATTCCCACCTTAAATCAACCCCCATGAGTGTGTTAGTCAGATGCAGCACCATTCAGACACATACCTGCATCGCAGCACACCACAACGTGCCATGTGCTGTGCGGCTGGACCTATATTTCCATGTTAGGCCTTGTTTACACCTGCTTTGGTCTCTGAAGAGTGATCTGCATGTTTGATCAATCTTTAGAGAACATAATGTTGTGCAGAGTATTGATATAATGCGCAGGAAGTGGAGAAATAGCAGAATATATTTTCAGCATGGAGACAGGAAACAGGAACAACAAAAGAGTACACAAAACAGAGGAAAGATAATACCTCCTCCTATTGTATTACAATAGATTTTCCATAACACTGCAGTGCCACCTGCTGGATATATAAGTATAATGCATACAGTATTGTCAGATTATAAGCACTTTACATTACATGCTGTTGTTCTTTTAACACATAAGACTGGCAGTAAGGAGGTGTTGTATTGCCTCCTCACCTCCTGCTTAAATCTCCTAAAAAAATCAGACCACTGTGCCGCAATCGCAAGGTCCTTCTGTGGCTGCGAACCAAAGTATCACAGCTGTGGCGTGTGTACACCTTCTGCCGCTGCAGCAAAGGGGGCGCCTTTAGGGGCGTTTTACCACCCCGAAATTGCAAATGTAAATGAGTCCTTATGGTACATTACAGACAGTTTTTTTCAATGGGCTACCAAATGCAGTGTGCTCACCACGCCTCCATGCATGAAAACACTTGCGCGGTGAATCATTACAGTTTCAATGTGAATGGGCCCCTTTTTTTCTTATGGCACAAAAACAATAAATACAGACCAATGACACAGGTAACGGTTTATTTTCTAAAGCAGGTTATGGCATGACAGAAATAATCATTGAAGAATTAAAGGAACACAAAATAATTCAGGATAGAAGTGGAGGAGCTGCCACTGCTGATTTTATATGAAGCCTCAGTCTTAGGGCTCATGCACACAGGTGGTTTGGCTTGTATGGCATAAAAACTGGCCTTTTTTGGGGTGCCTGGGAGGCACAGGGGCGCCCAAAATCATACATTTTTTTACTCCTAACCAGCAATGGTTAAGCTAGGCATTCTCTCACCCAGGGCAATGACTCAGTTCGGCACCCCCCGAAGAGGATAGTGTCAGTAGGGTAGTGGACATTTTTTATTTTTACTATTTATTTTATTTTTTTACAATTTTATTTTTACAATAGTATAGATTTTTCTGTTTGAAGTCCTGTTTGAATCTTTGGTGAAATATCAGACCCTTGCTGTCTCAGGACACATTCCCCAGTCCCTTTCTCTGTAGCCCCAGCTGCACTGGTTCATTCAATTATGAATGAACACAGCGAGTGATTAATACCGATCACTCACTGTGTTCATTCACAAAAGAAAGGGGCCGGTAAATTACACAATTTCCAGCCCTGTCCCCCATTCTACACCCTAAGGCTCTGTTCACACCTAGGCGTATATACGCCTGAAGCGCGACGCCGCAGCAGCCCCTAAAACGCTGGAGGGATGATTTTACATTGCCCTCTATGGAGATGGTTCATATCTCCACGCCGAACGCCGTATGCCTTCCGCCTGAAAACAAGTCCCGGACCTTTTTTTCAGGCGGCTTTCGGCATAGGAGATGTGGACCTGGGGGTAAGCTGCATTCACAATCGTGGCGTTTTGACGCCGCAAACCGTGGTACAAAACGCCGCAATTTGTCGCCGCAATTCGCGGGACAAAACGCCGCGATTAGGTACGCCAAGGTGTGAATGCAGCCTAAAACACAACTGTGTTTACTTCAGTTTGTGAATGAACGGGAAGCCACTTAGCACAGAGCACTTCCCATTCATTCACTATCCAGTGCAGCTGAGGCTGCAGAGAAAGTCACGTGTGTTTGAGCTTTGGGGGTGAACACCCTAATGCAATAGGCTGCGCACACCTATGGAACCTAGCCTTAGTGAAACCGATGGGCTGTATTTTCCTCCTGCAGCAGCTGAATGCCAGAGGGAGGTAAAGGGTGAAAAGAGGGCTTTCAGCTGCTGCAGAAGAAAAATCAGCTCCACTAAATGCTGCCGCTCCTCTCTAGGTTCTGATGGGTTGCCAACCTCCTGGCTTTACTGTAGATGTGACTGTGCTGTCCCAGCTCTCTCCACTTTTTTGCCTTTTGACCTTTTCCTGGCTGCTGAAACCCCCCCTGGCAGCGCCCCTCTCAAAGCGGTGCCTGGGGCACATGTCCCCCCCGCCCCCTCTAGTCTTGGCCCTGTTTACAAGCCAAACTATCCATGTACATAAGCCCTGTCTGTCATCTTTATCCTTTCCTCACTACTTGGTGAGACTTTGAGATTAACCGCTGGCTGACCAAATGCCGTCATTATACTGCGGCAAGGTGATACGTTGGCTCGAAAACTCGCTTTTGTGGGTGCACATGCGTCGCCGGAGGGGGAGCCAGATGGGAGCCAATCAGCGGGCCCTGTGGACTCGATGTCCGCCGGCTACCCACGATCGATCCCGCAATGACCGAATGGGGATCTGCCTGTGTAAACAAGGTAAATCTCCGTTCTGAAAGGGGAGATCACACAGTCCCCCATACAGTTAGTAAACACAAACAGGGAACACATTTAACCCTTTGATCGCCCCTGATGTTAACCCCCTTCCCTGCCAGTGTCATTAGTACTATAACAGTGGATATTTTTAGCACTGAATACTGTACTAATGTCACTGGTTACCAAAAAAGTGTGAAAAATGTCAGTTAGGTGTTCGAACCGCCCGCCGCAATGTCGCAGTCCCGCTAAAAATCGCAGATCGCCGCCATTACTAGTAAAAAAAAAAGCATAATAATAAAAATGCCATCAATCTATCCCACATTTTGTAGGCGCGATAACATTTGCGCAAACCAATTAATCTACGCTTATTGCAATTTGTGATGATGTTTCAGTGTTGGTATTGGTAGAGGAAGGGGAGTAGAGAGGAAGCTCCACCAAAACATGAATGCGTGGCATAAGAGGCAAATTTTTTCGGCATGGTAAGGTCATGAAAATGTGCATTGTGCGTCACACAGAACATTTAATTATCTAGATAAGAGGAATGGAAAGGTCTAAAGATCAAGAGGAAAGCCCCTTTAAGGTCTCAGAGGATTTTAATTCGGCATTCGTGTTACTGACTCTTCTCCTCGGTGTATTTATACAGCAATTCGCTCACATCGTATTGTCCGACTTTCACCCAGCCTTCCTCCATCATGTGGTACACTGCCAGGAAAAAGAAACACAAGGACGGTCATTGGTTGTGTGGACATACATTTGCTTCTCCCGTTGAACCAGCTTTGTATAGAATTTTGCAGAGACAGACCAAGAGTACAGATTGCAAAGAAGTTTCCGTAAACCCAAGAACAAAAATGTGTAATATTCTTCCTTAACCTCTGCAAAGCGTTGGAAGATCACTGGAAAGAGGGGCGGGGGAGCAATGCCATTTAAATTGTAGATTTGGCCCGTGATAGGTTGCTACAGTCCCCACAACCCAGATTCCGGGGTGCTGCCTAGGACACGGCCAACCCGGGACAGTTTAGTACAAATTGTGACTGTCCCAGAAAATCCGGGACAGCTGGCAACTATTATATAATGCAAGATTGTCATGGGTCCACATGCCGAAGACAGTCCTGTGCGGGGTCCCTGGTGGATGTGCGGGGTCCGGGGTCTCTGGTGAATGTGCAGGGTCTCTGGTGGCTGTGCGAGGTCTCTGGTGGCTGTGCAAGGTCTCTGGTGACTGTGCAAGGTCTCTGGTGGCTGTGCGGGGTCTCTGGTGGCTGTGCGGGGTCCCTGGTGGCTGTGCGGGGTCCCGGCTGGCTGTGCGGGGTCCCTGGTGGCTATGTTAGGTCTCTGGTGGTTGTGCGAGGTCACAGTCTCTGGTGGCTGTGTTAGGTCTCTGGTGGCTGTGCGAGGTCTCTGGTGGCTGCGCAGGGTCTATAGTGGCCGTGCGGGGTCCCTGGTGGCTATGTTAGGTCTCTGGTGGCTGTGCGAGTTCACAGTCTCTGGTGGCTGCGCAGGGTCTATAGTGGCTGTGCGGGGTCTCTGGTGGCTGTGCGGGGTCTATAGTGGCTGTGCGGGGTCCCGGCTGGCTGTGCGGGGTCCCTGGTGGCTATGTTAGGTCTCTGGTGGTTGTGCGCGTTCACAGTCTCTGGTGGCTGCGCAGGGTCTATAGTGGCTGTGCGGGGTCTCTGGTGGCTGTGCGGGGTCTCTGGTGGCATGTGGGGTAGTAAGACCCCCCAATCACTAGCCTGCTACAGTGCAACCACCCCCCCCCCCCCCCCGCTAGGAGAGGAGATCACCCGGCACCCTCTCTGCAGCGGAGGTCTGGGGCTGATCCAGATGACAGATAGGGGGTACCTGTTGTCTGAGCTATGTCCCCCCCACCCTGGCTCTCCTGACTCTTGCAGTGATGGATTGGGAAGCCTCCTTTAAGCAAGCCTCTCTTAGTGCTCCATCCGCCTCCTTTGTCCGCGGCCACAGGTTAGGAACAAGGACACAGCTGTGGGAGGAGGGGTAGAGAAGGAGCCGCGCTCATTCCCCATCCCAATCCCAGTGCAGGGTAGGGACAGTGCTGGGAAGCAGGGTAAGGTCACAGGTTGCTGCTGTCAGATCCAGCATGGAGCGGTGGAGTCAGCGGCAAACAATATTAGGAATGTTCAGGGATAGCAAAGGGGGAGGGGGTAGGGATAGGGGTAGGGGGAGGGGGTAAGGGTCTAAAAACTGCCAACCCAGGCAAATGCCTTGTTTGATACGCCCCTGGTGCTTGGGACTTGAACCGACAACCCTAGTGCTGCCAGGCAGATGTTCTAACCACTTAGCCACTGTGCTACATCTCAATACTGGTAATTGTAAACCAGACTCTTCCAATTATGGTTAGTCATTTTTATTAATGAATAAGCTGATACTGTATAAAACAACTGTTATCTGAAATCCGTTACTCACTGTTGACCACTCCTCCCGAAGACCCATCGCGGTGTGTGGCATAGCTAATTGCTCGGCGGCCAAGGTCGTACGCCTCTTCAGGGGTCAGATCGTAGCGGTATCCACTGTCCATCACGCCATATGCGTAGGAACTCCCTGAACCCACAGCAAAGAGGTCACCGGCTAACCTTGTGCCATTTTCATCCACGTAGTACAAGCCAGGACCCTGCAGATTGGAGAATACCATAAATCGTAAAATATTCTGAACTCGAAAGTCACAAGCTGGACTCAATTACCAGCCAACTGTAACAAAATCTTCAAAGGATGTTTATCTCACAACAATGTTGGATGTCACTGCCAGGGGAGGGCTGGCAGGGGGGGCAGGGTGGAAATCTCCCCCCGGGCTGGTGACACTATGCACAGCCACCACTACCAAATGCTGTTTTTGCAGAGCAGGAATATGCCTGCTGGAGCTCTGTTAACACAGGTCACGGCCGCTGCTCACCTCCCACTGTGAAGCCATGCCTGTGTCAGCTCCGAAGTAGATGGCTGCTGAGCTATGTCTAGTCTCACACATAGCTCAGCCTCAGCGCACACCAGCGCTGACATCCCCTTCTCTCTCTGCACAGACACGAGGAAAGATAGAGCTCATCTGCTCCTTCTCTCTCTGAGTCTGCCCTGCCCACACTCCCCGGGCATGTGTGGGCACTGGACAGGAAGTTTGAACCCAAAAAAGCATCAGACAGCCTGCCTGCGCCTCAGCCTCCATCCTGGAAAGCTCACCCTCTCTAGTCTCTCCTGCCTCCCAGTGTATAAAAAGGGGTGCTCTGTGGACTTTGTTAAAGGGAAGGGAGGCAGGCTTTGGCGAGCAGAGACCCTCTTTACACAATAGTCCACAGCATGCACCCAGAACCCAGAACACCCCTTACATCAGATCTGAAGTATATGGGATCCGTTCGGACTCTGATGTAAGGGGAGGCTCTGTGCGGACTCTTGTGATCATGAAAAATCTTAGACTGTTTTCCTCGATCCATCACTTTTCCACGCTCTATGGGCCATTTCACTGGACTTGCCCCCTAGGCCTAAGGCTGCCAGCCCTCCCCTGGTCACTGCATCAAGAAGTAGGGAGCAATAGAAATAAGAAATGGTGGATGAACTGCAGTGCCTTGCAAAAGTATTCACCCCCCTTGGCTTTTTACCTATTTTGTTACATTACAGCCTTTAGTTCAATGTTTTTTTAACCTGAATTATATGTGATAGATCAGAACACAATAGTCGGTGAAGTAAACTTAAAAAAATATATATACATAAAACAATTTTTCAGAAATAAAAAAATGATAATTGTCATGTGCGTATGTATTCACCCCCTTTGTTATGAATAAGGATGAGCTCTGGCGTGTTCGCACAGCCCACGTGCAGAGGCCGCCAAGAAGTCGGCACTGCGCTGATCACAGGCAGTGAGACATTGCACAGATACAGAAATCTGCAATCTAAGCGTCACATGATCTGTCATTACATATACACACCTTTTTGAAAGGCCCCAGAGGCTGCAACACCTAAGCAAGAGGCACCACGAACCAAACACTGCCATGAGGACCAAGGAACTCTCCAAACAAGTAAGGGACAATGTTGTTGAGAAGTACAAGTCAGGGTTAGGTTATAAAAAAATATCCAAATCTTTGATGATCCCTAGGAGCCCCATGAAATCTATCATAACCAAATGGAAAGAACACGGCACAACAGCAAACCTGCCAAGAGACGGCCGCACACCAAAACTCATGGACCGGGCAAGGAGGGCATTAACCAGAGAGGCAGAACAAAGACTGGAGTATCTGTACATAGGACGACAATAAGTCGTACGTTCCATAGAGTTGGGCTTTATGGCAGAGTGGCCAGAAGAAAGCCATTACTTTAAGCAAAAAACATAAAGGCACGTTTTGAGTTTGCGAAAAGGCATGTGGGAGACTTCCAAAATGTATGGAGGAAGGTGCTCTGGTCTGATGAGACTAAAATGTAACTTTTTGGCCATCAAAGAAAACGCAATGTCTGGCGCAAACCAAACACATCACCCAAAGAACACCATCCCCACTGTGAAACATGGTGGTGCCAGCATCATGCTGTAGGGATGTTTTTCCAGCAGTCGGGACTGGGAAACTGGTCAGAGTTGGGGGAAATATTGATGGTGCTAAATATTCTTGAGCAAAACCTGTACCCCTCTCAGTGGTGCAGTGGAGTTTGCATGTTCTCCCTGTGCCTGCGTGGGTTTCCTTCGGGTACTCCGGTTTCCTCCCACACTCCAAAGACATGCTGGTAGGTAAATTGGATCTTGTCCAAATTGGCCCAGTATATCTGTGTGTATGACTGTGTGTCCCAAGCGTGTCACGATCCTACAGGGTAAATGACCGCACCAGCCAAGCAGACTCTGGCTGGAAAAAGCGCCCAGAGGTGATTCAGTTCGCATGAGTAGCGCTATACAAGTCATTCATTCATGTGTGATTTGAGGCTAGGACGGAGGTTCACCTTCCAGCAGGACAATGACCCCAAACTCACTGCTAAAGCAACACTTGATTGGTTTAAGGGGAAACATGTAAATGTGTTGGAATGGCCTAGTCAAAGCCCAGACCTCAATCCAAAAGAAGACTAAAGATTTCTGTTCACAAGCGCAAACCATTCAACTTGAAGGAGCTGGAGCTTGGAGGAATGGGCAAAAATCCCAGTGGTAAGATGTGGCAAGCTCATAGAGACTTTTCCAAAGCAACTTGGAGCTGTGATAGCCGCAGAAGGAGGCTCTACAAAGTATTAACTTCAGGGGGTGAATAGTTATGCACATAGGGCCAGATTCTGAAAGGACTTACGACGGCGCAGCTCCATGTACGCCGTCGTAAGTCCTAATCCGACCCGTTGTATCTATGCGCCTGATTCTTAGAATCAGTTACGCATAGATATCCATTAGATTCGACAGGCGTAAGTCTCTTACGCCGTCGGATCTTAACGGCATTTTTTTGACCACTAGGTGGCGCTTCTGTCAAATTCTGCGTCGAGTATGCAAATTAGCTAGATACGCGAATTCCCAAACGTACGCGCGGCCGACGCAGTAAAGTTACGACGTTTACATTAGGCTTTTCCCGGCGTATAGTTGCCCCTGCTATATACAGGTGTATATGCAGCGCACCAATGTTAAGTATGGCCGCCGTTCCCGCGTCGAAATTTTAAAAAGTTACGTCGTTTGCGTAAGTCGTCCGTGAATAGGGCTGGACGTCATTTACGTTCACGTCGAAACCAATGACATCCTTGCGGCGTACTTTGGAGCAATGCACACTGGGAAATTCCACGGACGGCGCATGTGCCGTTTCGCAAAAATGTCAATCACGTCGGGTCACAGTAGTTTTACATAAAACACGCCCCCCTGATTCAAATTTGAATTAGGCAGGCTTACGCCGGCCGATTTACGCTACGCCGCCGCAACTTACGGAGCAAGTGCTTTGAGAATACAGCACTTGCCCGTCTAAGTTGCGGAGGCGTAACGTAAATCGGATACGTTACGCCCGGGCAAAGATACGCCACTGACTTTTTCTGTTATTTTGTCCTATCTGTTGTTTGCTTCACAAAAAAAAAACATCTTCAAGGTTGTGGCCATGTTCTGATACAAATCCTCAAACAATCCATGTTAATTCCAGGTTGTGAGGCAACAAAACACAAAAATGGTAAATACTTTTGCAAGGCACTGTACATATTTCCTATACCGAGAGTAGATAAAAAATGCAAACCGCGGCCCAATCTTTCATCCATCGAAGCATGGCCATTGTTGAAAAGCTTGACCTTCTGGGTTAAGGAAATTGAGACAGGCCCACCTATAGCTGGCCATACATTATACAATGTTCTTATTCAATTTACTTTAGATTTGCCTTTATCTATGTAGTACAAGAACTTGCCTGACTGCATCAAATTTAAAAGTGTTTAGGTTTGACCTCATATTATATGGTTTTGCTAAATCTAGGAAAATTGTATAATGTATGGCCAGCGTAAATCAGAAGAACCGGTGAGTGTTGGGGTTTACCTTCTTATCCCAGCCACAGATCATGCTGCCCATACACAGGCCCGACCCTCGGTACTGCAGCATCATGTTGCACAGGAGTTTGGATGCGGCGGACACGGAAATCCTTGAGTTATTTCTCAACTGGTATAACCTGAACAACGAAAAGAACAATCTGTAAAGAAAAATGACTGTAAAACGGAACTAATATAAAGTCAGTCCAGTAAAAAAAAAATGTTCCTTGTGTGTCTGCCAACTTTTCCTCCATGCCGCCAGACCTTGGTTCTGTAAGTCCCCGTTCACACCTAGGCGTATATACGCCTGTAGTGCGACGCCGCAGCCGCCCCTGAGACGCTGGAGGGATGATTTCACATTGCCCTCTATGGAGATGGTTCACATCTCCGCGCCGAACGCCGAACGCCGTACGCCTGCCGCCTGAAAACAAGTCCCGGACCTTTTTTTCAGGCGGCTTTCGGCGTTCGGCATATGAGATGTGAACCATCTCCATAGAGGGGGTAAGGCTGCATTCACAATCGCGGCGTTTTGTTGCCGCAAATCGCGGTACAAAACGCCGCAATGTGTCGCTGCAATTCGCGGGACAAAACGGCGTGATTTTGTACGCCAAGGTGTGAATGCAGCCTTAGCCCCCATTCACATCTAGGCGTTTTTACGCCTGTAGCGCTACGCCGCTGCCGCCAGAGGGCTGGAAATACATGTCCCTCTATGGAGATGGTTCACATCTCCATGCCGAACGCCGGACGCCTGAAAAAAAGGTCCCGGACCTTTTTTTCAGGCGTCTTTCGGCGTTCGGCTAGGAGATGGGAAGCATCTCCATAGAGGGGGTCAATCTGGGGCACATCTAGGCGGACAATACCGGCGTTTTGTCGCCGCAAATCGCGGTACAAAACGCCGCTATTTGTACCGCGATTTGCGGCGACAAAACGCCGCGATTTCGTCCGCCTAGATGTGAATGGAGCCTTAGGCTGCATTCCCACCCGAGCGTTTTGTCGCCTGAAGCGCGACGCTCAAATACGCTAGAGGGGAAAAAATACATTATACCCTATGAAGATGGTTCACATCTGCACGCCGATACGCCTGACGCCGATACGCCTGACGCCGATACGCCTGACGCTCAAACAAGTCCCGGACCCTTTTTTGTCGCGCGTATCGGGCGGTTTGGGCGTATTTGAGCGTTTCCATTTCCCATAGAAAGTAATGGAAACGATCGATTCAAGCGACTTGCGCGACAACGGGTGTTTGCTACGGGCATTTCGCCGCTTTAATCAATAGAACTTTTCACCCAGGCAGAAGATTAAAAAAATCTAGCAACATAGCAACAAGTGATGAAAAGATGATAAGTTTTCCTATTGGCTAAAATAAAAAAACGTCGAAGTACAAAAACGTCGGATGGCGCTGTAGGCAAACGCGCAAATAAGCATGAATACGCGCGACAAAACGCCGGAAAAAAACGACCGACGCTCAGGTGTGAATGCAGCCTTACCTGTCTCTCTGCTGCCCCCACCGTCATCCTCGGTGAGGGAATCCGGAAGTGAAGTCTTGCGGCTTCACTGCCCGGTTCCATACTGCGCATGCGCGAGTAGCGCGGCGCGTTCCCAGTGGTCCCTGCTGTCTCCCGGGACCAGTGTGCTTCCCAGATGGCGGTGGGGACAGGGGGACGGGAAGAGGAATGACTCCCATGGGAGTCTCTCCCCGGAAGTGGGTGTAAATACCTGTATTATACAAGTATCTGCTCCCCCTGAAAGGTGTCAAATGTGACACCGGAGGGGGGGGGGTTCCGAAAAGCGGAAGTTCAATTTGTGGGTGGAACTTCACTTTAAGGATAGTTTTCCAATATTGCGACCCGAAAGTCGCGCGATTTTGCCACGATTTTTGCCGCAATTGCGATGCCTGTGTATTCTTAAGGTCTATGGACCTTAAGTCGCATCAAAGTGGGACCAAAGTAGTGGAGGGACTGCTTTGAAGTTGCTGCAGCTTGAAGTCGCCCAGATATGAACGATACTCATTGGAAATTATGGGGTACGACTTGTCATGCAGTCTCAAGTCGCCTGACAAGTCGCACAAGTGGAAACTGAGCCTTACCTACCCTTCGGAAAGGAACAACTTACCTGCACTCTTTTGCAAGACGTCTTTCCCAATGCTGACAATCTGCAGCTGAGCCAGCCATAGTGCCGAGCAAGTAAGGGTTAATCTCAATCACTTTGTTGGCCTTCAGAGTTGCTATGAAAATGCAAAGTACAAGCAAATTACCTCGGGGCAGTAAAAAGAATAATAATATCACAGCCATAAAACATACGGTAATAGAAGGAAATAATATACAGGTGTGCTTTGGGGGAACACAAGCCGCAGTCCTCACTCTCATGATAAAAATTACTGAAAAACAATGAAAGCCACTGGTCAGGATCCACCTAGATGCCTGACAAGCAACAGGCTCAGCCTTTCAGTGCACTGCTGAGGGCCTAAGGCAGACACTCCCATCCCCGCACAGACCGGTGCTCCAGTGAGCACTGGAGGGGCAGAGCAGAGAGCCGGTGACTGACATACGTGGCTCTCTGCTCACTGAAGACCAAGAACTGAGCAATCAGTTGTCATGTGATCGCTCGGTTCCACACAGCCAACCAGCTGCCGTTACTCAGGTGGCCGGCGCTCACCATCCGGCCATCTGAATAATCGGCGGCAGCGGCAACAATAACATAGATTCATGCAATGCATGAATCTATGTTATTGTAATCAGTGGCGGTGCGAGAGCCAGAGGGGGCGGCGCTCCAGTGCCCTCTATAGACGGACCGCCACTGTGCCAGATCCTGTGTCCAGCGGCTGGCCTGCTGTATTCAGAACATAGGAGGTCGGCCACCATTCAGAGAGTCCTACTATCCGTCTGGAAGTAGCGGCAAATAATTTGGCTTACGGAAGTCTTAAAGTGGGCCTAGATTCAAGATAATTTTTCCTCTCCAGACGTATGGCGTCATCTTTATTCAGGTATCATCTACTTACTGAAGTCATCATCTGCATACTGAGAGGGTGAATCTCCCCAGCAGGGACACCGACCACAATAAAAACATTACAGGGGCTCTAATCCTCCCCCATGCTATATCCAGCATTCAAAATCAAAAGTTTGGGCTCTGGAGTCACTTGAATGATGAATGACTTACCAATATAAGTCCCAGCTGAGGCTCTTGAATCTACCGCCACGATCACCCCGTGCTGGAATTTGAAAGACAGGGTTGTGGTCCCGTGCCACGGCTCAATCTTCACCCCGTTCTCTCCTTTCTCCATACGGCGAAGGAATTGTGCTGGCTGTGTAGTGGGAATACAGAACACATGTAAGAGCAAGAGTGTACCCTCAGCCAGCCTCCCCTTACACAACTCTACAGGCTCCTCTCCTATACGGGCCATTTCACACTATGGGATCGCAGTCCCGACGTGTTTTGATGCATTTTTGGTGCGTTTTTGATGCACTTTTGGTGCGTTTTTGATGCAGTCCAGTGCATTTTTCCCCTTTTTTTTTTCTAACCCTAAGGGCCAGTTCACACCACATGCAGTCCCGTGCGTTTTTTCTTCATCAAAAACGCGGCGCTTTGCAGGCGCTTTGGCGCCGCTGCCCATTGATTTCAATGGGGAGGGGCGCTTTAGGGGGGGTGTATACACTCCTCCTAAAGCGCCCCAAGGGTGCTGTTTGCAGGACCTGCCAGCGCAGCGCTCCAGTGTGAAAGCACGGGTGCTCTCACATTGGGACTGCAGGGGAGGCATTTTTCAGGCGCTTTACAGGCGCTAAAGCGCCTGGAAAACGCCTCCAATTTGAAAGGGGTCTAAGTCACACAGATATGAACGGTACCCATTGGAAAATAAAGGTTGCGACTTGTCATGGGGTCCAAAATCGCATGACAACTCTCACAAGTGTGAATGGGGTGTCAGGGCCATATGAGTTCCTGCACTTGGGGCTACGTATTCAGCCTTGTTGCCCCCGGCACCTGAAGTCACCAGGATTTAAAGGGGCTGTAAAGGTTAAAAAAAAAATCCTAAATAGCTTCCTTTACCTTAGTGCAGTCCTCCTTCACTTACCTCATCCTTCCATTTTGCTTTTAAATGTCCTTATTTCTTCTGAGAAATCCTCACTTCCTGTTCTTCTGTCTGTAACTCCACACAGTAATGCGAGGCTTTCTCCCTGGTGTGGAGAAAGCCTCTTGAGGGGGGAGGGGGCAAGCAGGAGTGTCAGGACGCCCACTAACACACAGCTCCTTTCTCTATCTGCAAAGAGCGTGTCCTGACACTCCTGCTCGCCCCCTCAAGAGGCTTTCTCCACACCAGGAAGAAAGCCTCGCATTAGTGTGTGGAGTTACAGACAGAAGAACAGGAAGTGAGGATTTCTCAGAAGAAATAAGGACATTTAAAAGCAAAATGGAAGGATGAGGTAAGTGAAGGAGGACTGCACTAAGGTAAAGGAAGCTATTTAGGGGATTTTTTTTTACCTTTACAACCCCTTTAATGCATCCTATGGGGGACCCCAGAAGTCGAGGATCAGGGCGACTCTGTGCAAAACGAGTTGCGCAGTGGAGGTAAGTAAGGCCCCATGCACACGAGACGCTGGTAAACTCGAGTTCAGAGGCATTTGGGCATTTTTGTCAACTGCCCCTGAACACATTTAATGTTATCCTATGTGTCCATGCACACATTCACGTTTTTTTGCGTTTTAAAGCAGTTGGGTTTAGGCTCGTTTTTTCTGACGCAAAATTTTGGGTTCAGACGCAAACGTTTTTGCGTTTCAAAGCTTTGGAAGGGTCTACAATGTCTTTGTTATGAACGCTGATAGCCGCAAACGCGGTAAAACGCCGCTAAACGCGGCAAAACGCCACAAAATTTGCGGCAAAAATGGGCGTTTTAAATGCCGTTTTTTGCCTTTGAAAACTTGAGTTTACATGTGTTTGCATTTGCTTCTCGTGCGCATGGGGCCTTAGATGCGTTTGTTATTTTAAAAAAACACGGGCCTTTACAATAACTTTAATGCTGATGGCTCAAACCGCCCAATTGCATGAATCCTTATATAGCTTAATACAAATAAATAAAATAAAACAAAAGTAGATTATTTTCAATACATATTATTAAGTAAAAAAATATCGGTACCTGGCATCCGGTAGGAATGGCCATCTCGGTGTCGTACAAACTGAAGGGAACGGTAGGGTTCATTTTACCCCCGCTGAAGGGCATCTGCCAGTCCCGGGTGTGTTTGGGTCCACATAGACTTAGAAGGGCCATCTCTCTCTCTCTCTCTCTCTCTCTCTCTCTCTCTCTCTCTCTCCCTCTCCTTTCCTCCTCTCTTCTCTCCTCTCTTCTTTCCTCTCTCCTCTCCTCTTCTTTCCTCTCCTTCTCTCTTCTCTCCTCTCTTCTCCTCTCTTCTCTCCTCTCTTCTTTCCTCTCTTCTCTCTTCTCTCCTCTCTTCTCTCCTCTCTTCTCTACCTCTCACTCTCTTCTCTCCTTCCTTCTCTCTACCTCTCACTCTCTTATCTCTTCTCTCCTCTCCTCTCTACCTCTCACTCTCTTCTCTCCTTCTCTCTCCTTCCTCCACCACGTTTCTTTTCTCGAATTTTTCCTGCGTTGCACTTCTCCCTTGTCGTCTTCCTCGCCCCATACAGAAAGTGAAAGTAGCGTTGTACATCTTCTCCCCTCCTCCCCTGGCCTGTTGTTACCAGTTAGAAGTAACGTGAGAATTAAAAAGGATAGAAAGCAGATAGATTTACCCAACAGTTCTCTGCTAGACAGTTGACTTTGTTGGGGGTTTCAGTGGTGCGAGAGAGCATGACCGATAACACGATTCTCCATCAAAATGTCACAAATTTGGAAACATTTTACAATCTTTCCAGGGACATTCACTGCTTAGGCTGGGTTCACACTACGATTTTCCCGTCCGTCAGCCGCATACGATTTCAGTATTGAAAACGTACGGGCCCGGACGGGAAAACGTATAGATAGAGAATGCATTGCAAATCGTATGCACTCGGATGCATCCGGGTGCGTACGATTTGCTGGCAAAACGTTTTTTAAACGTACGCAAAACCGTGTTCAACCACGGTTTTGCGGTCGTTTTTAAAACAGTATGGCAACCGCATATGTTTTCCTTTAACATTAATGTTAATGGAAAACGCACATATGTGCGGTGCCATACGTTCCCGTCCGTTTCAGCCGCATACGTTTTTTCATATAAATCGTATGCGGCTGACGCACGGGAAAACCGTAGTGTGAACCCAGCCTTAGCTGGCATAGCTGATCTCTATCACTCCAAAGTATTATCTTAGAGCGCTAGGTAGACCCACCAATTGCAGCTTCTGTGTGCCCACCAATTGCAGCCTCTGTGTGCCCACCAATTGCAGCCTCTCTGTGTGCCCACCAATTGCAGCCTCTGTGCCCACCAATTGCAGCCTCTCTGTGTGCTCACCAATTGCAGCCTCTGTGTGCCCACCAATTGCAGCCTCTCTGTATGCCCACCAATTGCAGCCTCTCTGTGTGCCCACCAATTGCAGCCTCTGTGTGCTCACCAATTGCAGCCTCTCTGTGTGCCCACCAATTGCAGCCTCTGTTTGCTCACCAATTGCAGCCTCTCGGTGTGCCCACCAATTGCAGCCTCTCTGTGTGCCCACCAATTGCAGCCTCTCTGTGTGCCCACCAATTGCAGCCTCTGTGTGCCCACCAATTGCAGCCTCTCTGTGCCCACCCATTGCAGCCTCTCTGTGCCCACCAATTGCAGCCTCTCTGTGCCCACCAATTGCAGCCTCTGTGTGCCCACCACTGCAGCCTCTCTGTGTGCCCACCAATTGCAGCCTCTCTGTGTGCCCACCAATTGCAGCCTCTCTGTGCCCACCAATTTCAGCCTCTCTGTGCCCACCAATTGCAGCCTCTGTGTGCCCACCACTGTAGCCCCTCTGTGTGCCCACCAATTGCAGCCTCTGTGTGCCCACCACTGCAGCCTCTGTGTGCCCACCAATTGCAGCCTCTGTGTGCCCACCAATTGCAGCCTCTGTGTGCCCACCAACTGCAGCCTCTGTGTGCCCACCAATTGAAGCCTCTGTGTGCCCACCAATTGAAGCCTCTGTGCCCACCAATTGCAGCGTCTCTGTGCAAACAAATGCAGCCTTTGTGTGCCCACCAATGCAGCCTCTCTGTGCCCACCAATGCAGCCTTTCTGTGCCCGCCAATTGCAGCCTCTCTGTGCCCACCACTGCCGATTTACCCAACACTTTACAATCTTTCCAGGGACATTCACTGCTTAGCTGGCATAGCAGACTTGTGAGAATTAAAAAGGATAGAAAGCAGATAGATTTACCCAACAGTTCTCTGCTGGACAGTTGACTTTGTTGGGGGTTTCAGTGGTGCGAGAGAGCATGACCAATTGCAGCCTCTCTGTGTGCCCACCAATTGCAGCCTCTCTGTGTGCCCACCAATTGCAGCCTCTCTGTGTGCCCACCAATTGCAGCCTCTCTGTGTGCCCACCAATTGCAGCCTCTCTGTGTGCCCACCAATTGCAGCCTCTCTGTGTGCCCACCAATTGCAGCCTCTGTGTGCTCACCAATTGCAGCCTCTGTGTGCTCACCAATTGCAGCCTCTGTGCCCACCAATTGCAGCCTCTCTGTGTGCTCACCAATTGCAGCCTCTCTGTGTGCCCACCAATTGCAGCCTCTCTGTGTGCCCACCAATTGCAGCCTCTCTGTGTGCCCACCAATTGCAGCCTCTCTGTGCCCACCAATTGCAGCCTCTCTGTGTGCCCACCAATTGCAGCCTCTCTGTGTGCCCACCAATTGCAGCCTCTCTGTGCCCACCAATTGCAGCCTCTCTGTGTGCCCACCAATTGCAGCCTCTCTGTACCCACCAATTGCAGCCTCTCTGTGCCCACCAATTGCAGCCTCTGTATACCCACCAATTGCAGCCTCTGTGTGCCCACCAACTGCAGCCTCTGTGTGCCCACCAACTGCAGCCTCTGTGTGCCCACCAATTGAAGCCTCTGTGTGCCCACCAATTGAAGCCTCTGTGCCCACCAATGCAGCCTTTGTGTGCCCACCAATGCAGCCTCTCTGTGCCCACCAATGCAGCCTTTCTGTGCCCGCCAATTGCAGCCTCTCTGTGCCCACCACTGCCGATTTACCCAACATTTTACAATCTTTCCAGGGACATTCACTGCTTAGCTGGCATAGCAGACTTGTGAGAATTAAAAAGGATAGAAAGCAGATAGATTTACCCAACAGTTCTCTGCTGGACAGTTGACTTTGTTGGGGGTTTCAGTGGTGCGAGAGAGCATGACCGATAACACGATTCTCCATCAAAATGTCACAAATTTGGAAACAATCTTTCCAGGGACATTCACTGCTTACCTGGCATAGCTGACCTCTATCATTCCAAAGTATTATCTTAGAGGGCAAGGAAGACCACCAATTGCAGTCTCTGTGTACCCACCAATTGCAGCCTCTGTGCCCACCAATGCAGCCTCTGTGTGCCCACCAATTGCAGCCTCTGTGTGCCCACCAATTGCAGCCTCTCTGTGCCCACCAATGCAGCCTCACCATTTCCTGCATCACACACACCATCTCCCACTGGGTGTCGCGGAGCTGGTTCTGTGTGTGTACGGCGGCGCTGTAACAAGGTCCCACCCCCCTAGACTGGCTCTTATGATAGGCGGAACACTGATTCAATCAGTGTTCTATCTAGAAGACTATCATACAAGCTGGTCTAGGGGGGCAGGACCTTGTTACAGCGCCCCCGTACACACACAGACCCAGCTCCGCGACATACAAGAGGAGGAGGAGGACAGAGGGAGGGAGGGAGGGGAGTGCTGCAGCCCGCCGCTCAAAGCTGCCCCAGAGCAGGCGGCCTACCGGGAAATTTCCCATAATCCCGATACGCCAGTCTGGCCCTGGTGACAATAAAACAATAGCGCTGATGCGTTTCAGCAGAAGCCTTAGTCTTAGCTACGACTAAGCCTTCTGCCGAAACGCGTCAACGCTATTGTTTTATTGTCACTCTGATCTACCAATAAACTACACTTTAAGGATTTCAGTGTTGTCGGCTCTTTCTACTGTTTTTAATAGCTCTTGGAAAGAAACTTTCCTTGAATCTATTTGTCCTCACCTTTATATTTTTGATCCTCCATCCAGATGGCAGGAGTTCAAAAAGATAGGCCCGGATTCACAGACACTGGCGCATATTTATGCCGCCGTAGCGTATCTCCTTTACGCTACGCCGACGCAGCGCAGAGAGGCAAGCACTGAATTCACAAAGCACTTCCTTCCAAATCTGCACTGCGTTTCTCAGGCGTAAGTGGAAGTGGGCGTGAGCCATGTTAATGAGGCGTGACCCCATGCAAATGATGGGCCGAGCGCCAGACAGATACGTCTCGCCAACTGCGCATGCGCCGTCCCGTGGATGCATCTCAGTGCGCATGCTCACAATCACGTCGGAAACAACTGCCTAAGATACGTCGGATCACTGCCTACGGTGTGAACGTAACCTACGCCTAGTCATATTCACGTCCTACGTAAACTACGCAAAATACGTTGGCTTGTGTTCCCTGGTGCAGACCTTTGCATGGATGCTGCTGAGTTACACCTCCTTTACGGGGCGTAACTTTACGCCGGACGTATGACTTTACGCGCACTGCGTCGGACGGACGGACGTTCGTGAATCGGCGTATCTCCCTCATTTGCATATGTGAATAGAAAATCAATGGGAGCGCCAAATACGTCCAGCGTAAATATGCGCCCACTCTACGCCGGCTTATGCAAGTTACGTCGGTCTGATGAAGCCTATTTTCAGGCGTATCTTAGTTTCTGTGTCAGGCGCATAGATACGACGGCGCATATTTGCACTTACGCGGCGTATCTCAAGTTACGTCGGCGCAAGTGCATTGTGAATCCGGGCCATAGTTTCCAGGGTGGGACGGGTCACTCACTATTTTGCCTGCCCTAGTAACACAACTAGGCCATTTTTCCTGAGAAGTCTTAGGAAATATAAATGTTGCTGACACTTCTTGATGACAGCTATCACATTCAATGACCAGGATACATTTTCTGAAATATTAATACCTAAAAACGTTAAAACGGGAAACCCGCTCTACCAATTCTCCTCTGATATAGAGTGGAACCATGTCAGTCTTATGCCCTGTACACACGATCGGTTCGTCTGATGAAAACGTTCTGATGGATTTTTTCATCAGATATCCGATGAAGCGGACTTTCATCAGTCGTGCCTACACACCATCGGTTAAAAATCCGATCGTGTCCAACGCGGTGACGTAAAACACAACGACGTGCTGAGAAAAATGAAGTTCAATGCTTCCGAGCATGCGTCGACTTGATTCTGAGCATGCGTGGATTTTTGACCGATGGACTTCCACACAGACGATCGTTTTTTTCTATCGGTTTTTTAACCATAAGAAAAATTTAAAACAGGTTCTTTTTTTTTCACCGATGGGAAAAAAAAAACGACGGGGCCCACACACGATCGTTTCGTTCGATGAAAACGGTCCATCGGTTCCTTTTTCATCAGACGAACCGATCGTGTGTACAGGGCTTTACTCTTCCTAAAATCAATTATTAATGCCTTGATCCTCCCAGTGTTTAGGGACAAAGGGCCAGATTCACATAGGAGAGCGGCGGCGTAACGTATCGTAGATACGTTACACCGCCGCAATTTTTCATTGCAAGTGCCTGATTCACCAAGCACTTGCGATGAAAAACCTATGCCGGCGCAAGGCGGGCCAATTTAAATGGGCGTGTGCCATTTAAATTCGGCGCGCTCCTGCGCCGGACCTATCGCGCATGCTCCGTTTCCGAACTCCCGTCGTGCATTGCGCGTGACGTCATTTTTTCGAACGGCGACGCGCGTAGCGTAATTCCGTATTCCCGGACGGCTTACGCAAACGACGTTGATTTTTAAATTTCGACGCGGGAACGACGGCCATACTTTAGACAGCAATACGTTTGCTGACTAAAGTTAGGGCAGCTAAAACGACGACTAACTTTGCGACGGGAAACTAGACTAGCGGCGACGTAGCGAACGCGAAAATCCGTTGTGAATCGCCGTAACTCCTAATTTGCATACCCGACGCTGGTTTACGACGCAAACTCCCTCCAGCGGCGGCCGCGGTACTGCATCCTAAGATCCGACAGTGTAAAACAATTACACCTGTCGGATCTTAGGGATATCTATGCGTAACTGATTCTATGAATCAGCCGCATAGATAGAAACAGAGATACGCCGTCGTATCTCCACTGTGAATCTGGCCCAAATTGTTTACCACATTTTTTAGGGAAATTTTTTAAATTCACCTCAAAGGTGTTCTAACAGGTTGAGGTCAGGATTCTGTGCAGGCCAGTCAAGTTTCTCTACCCCAAACTTGCTCATCCATGTCTTAATGTTCCTTGCTTTGTGCCCTGGTCCAAATCATTTGGTGGAGGGGGGATTATGGTGTGAGGTTGTTTTTCAGGGGTTGGGCTTGGCCCCTTAGTTTCAATGAAGGGAACTCTTAAGAATACCAAGACATTTTGGACAATTTTATGCTCCTCCCAACTTTGTGGGAATAGTTTCGGGGACGGTCCCTTCCTTTTCCAACATGACTGCACACCACTGCACAAAGCAAGGTCCATAAAGACATGGATGAGTGAGTTTGGGGTGGAGGAACTTGACTGGCCTGCACAGAGTCCTGACCTCAACCCGATCGAACACCTTTGGGATGAATTAGAGTGGAGACTGTGAGTCAGGCCTTCTCACCCACATCAGTGCCTGACCTCACAAATGTGCTCCTGGAAGAATGGTCAAACATTCCCATAGACACACTCCTAAACCTTGTGAAGAGTTGAAGCTGTTATAGCTGCAAAGGGCGGGGCCAACTCAATATTGAACCCTACAGACTAATAGCCAGATTCAGGTAGCTTTACGCCGGCGTATCAGTAGATACGCAGACATAACTCTGAATCTACGCCGTCCTAAATTTAAGCGTATTCTGGAAACCAGATACGCTTAAATTAGGCTAAGATACGAGCGGCGTAAGTCTCCTACACCGTCGTATCTTAGGGTGCAATATTTCCGCTGGCCGCTAGGTGGCGCTTCCTTTGAGTTCGGCGTAGAATATGCAAATGACTAGATACGCCGATTCACGAACGGACGTGTGCCCGTCGCAATTAGTTAGAAATACGCCGGCGTAAAGATAAAGTTGCTCCCTAGGTGGCGCATCCCATGCAAGGTATGGACGTCGGAACAGGCCTATCTTTTTACGTTGTTTGCGTAAGTCGTACGTGAATAGGGCTGTGCGTAAATTACGTTCACGTCACAGGCATTGAGTCGACGTATCTTTGGGCGTAAATACGACGTGATACTGAGCATGCGCGCACATGGGCCGTTCCTTCGGCCATGCATCTACATGGGGTCAAGCCTCATTTAAATACAACACGCCCCCTACAGCCTACTTTGAAATACGCACGCGTACGCCGGCCCATTTACGCTACGCCGCCGTAACTTAGGAGGCAAGTGCTTTGTGAATATAGCACTTGCCTCTCTAAGTTGCGGCGGCGTAGCGTAAATACGGTATGCTACGCCCGCGCAACGTAGATCGCCGTACCTGAATCTAGGCCTAAGACTGGGATGCCATTAAAGTTCATATGTGTGTAAAGGCAGGCGTCACAATACTTTTGACAATATAGTGTATTGTTAACCGCTTAAGGATCGCCGCACGCAGATATACGTCTGCAGAATGGCACGGCTGGGCACAAGGGCGTACATGTACGTCCCCTTTAAGAGCCCAGCTGTGGGTCGCGCAGCGCGCCGCCGCCAGTGCGCTCAAGACCCGGTCCTAAGCTCCGTGACCGTCCCTGCGGGGAACGCGGACACGATCGCCGCCGGTTTCTTGCGATCGGGTCACAAAGCTGAAGAACGGGGAGAGGTAAGTGTAAACAAACCTCTCCCCGTGCTTCCTAGTGAGCCTGTCACTGATCGTCTGTTCCCTGTCATAGGGAACAACGATCAGTGATGTCACAGGCTAAACCACGCCCCCCCCTCAGTAAGAAACACAAATCAGGGCACACTTTACCGCTACAGCGCCACCTACAGTACAGGTTAACCCCTTTACTCCCAGTGTAATTTTTACAGTAATTAGTGCATTTTTATAGCACTGTACGGCCTAGTCTAGCCTGTTTAGGCTACACCGCCGTAAATTAGTTAGGCTAGTAGTGATTTTCAAACCACTTACCTGCTAATCTACGGCGGCGTAGCCTCAAACGAGCGGGCGTAAGGGCGCCTAATTCAAATGACTGGGAGGGGGGCGTGTTGTATGGAAATGAGGCTCGACCTCACGTTTGACGTTTTTTTACAATGCGCATGCGCCGGGGCGACTACATTTCCCAGGGCGCATTGCGACTAAGTACGCCGTACGGGCCTATTGATTTCGACGTGGACGTAAACGACGTAACTCCCGATTCGCGGACGACTTGCGCAAACGACGTAAAAAATTCGAACCTCGTGGCGGGAACGGCGGCCATACTTAACATTGTTATTCCACTAGAGCATAGCTCTAACTTTAGGCGGCCTATCCCTCGCGGAAACGACGTAATTCGACGGTGTAGGCCTGGCATACGTTCGCGTTCGTTCGTGAATCGGCGTATCCCCTAATTTACATAATCTACGCCGGCCGCAATGGAAGCGCCATCTAGCGGCCATCAGAAACATTGCAAGCTAAGATAGGACGGCGCAAGCCGGCCTATCTTAGCTTTGTTTAAGCGTATCTCTGTTTGAGCATACGCTTAAACAAACGCCGGCGTAGATTCAGAGTTAGGTCAGCTTATCTACTGATAAGCCGGCCTAACTCTTTGTGAATCTACTTAAATGGTCCCAAAATAGTGTCAAAAGTGTCTGATGTGTCCGCCATAATGTCGCAGTCACGGCTGATCGCCGCCATAACTAGTAAAAAAATAATTAATAAAAATGCCATAAAACTATCCCCTATCTGGTAGACGCTATAACTTTTGTGCAAACCAATCAATAAACGCTTATTGTGATTTTTTTTTTTATCAAAAATAGGTAGAAGAATACGTATCGGCCTAAACTGAGGAAAAATTTTTTTTTTTATATATTTTTGGGGGATATTTATTATAGCAAAAAGTAAAAAATATTGCATTCTTTCCAAAATTGTCGCTCTATAGAATATAAGCTTGGCTTTCTGTGTTCTGCAAACTGCCTTCCCAACCTGCGAAGAGACTATCTACCCAGCAACAGATGATGCTTGCAATACACTGAATTTTTATTGGCCGCTTACTGTCTGAGGAAAGTAAACTTTGAACTGTGCTGTAGGGACTTTCCTGTGTAACTGAGGGCTCCTGCCTGCGACTCTAATCTCCATCTATCTTTGTGTGTCGTTACAACAGAGATTATTATTACCAGTGGATGAAAAATTTGACCTTTTTTTTGCCGAGTGAAGACCATTTAGGTTTTTTTCACTTGAAGTAGTGCGATTTCAAAGTAGAAGGTCAGTGCGATTTCTGGTGCTACTTGAAAGACATCTGTGCAGAGATGTCTATTGAAGGCGCACCTGAAATCATCAAAGGTAGTTTAGGCCCTGGTTCACACTGGTGCGATTTGACATGCCAAATCGGCGGCATTTGCTGGCAATGGCACTGTCCAGTGGCGGTGCGTCCATAGGGACGCAGGAGCGCCGCCCCCTCTGGCTCGCTCACAGCCAGTAAAATATACAGATTCATACACTGTATGAATCTCTATATTTTCGCCGCTGCCGCCCACTATTCAGCTGACCGGACATTGAGCGCCGGTCAGCTGAATAGCGGCAGCTGACTGGCTGTGTGGAAGTGCCTGAGGCTGTAGTTGGCTTCCTGAAGCTCATCCTCGGGACGTACCGGCCGTGCGTCCGAGGATAAGACTGACAGGCGTCTCAGCCAATCAGGTAACCTGATTGGCTGAAGCGTCATCGAGGGCGGGACGAGGGACATCGAGGGACGTAGAAGCCATAAAGGTAAGTACTAGGCACGGTGGCTACAAGTGGGGGCACAGTGGCTACAATTGGGGGCACAGTGGCTACAATTGGGGGCACAGTGGCAACAATTGGGGGCACAGTGGCTACAAGTGGGGGCACGGTGGCTACAAGTGGGGGCACAGTGGCGACAAATGGGGGCACAGTGGCTACAATTGGGGGCACAGTGGCGACAATTGGGGGCACAGTGGTGACAATTGGGGGCACAGTGGCAACAATTGGAGGCACAGTGGCAACAATTGGGGGCACAGTGGCAACAATTGGGGGCACAGTGGCAACAATTTGGGGCACAGTGGCAACAATTTGGGGCACAATGGCGACAATTGGGGGCACAGTGGCTGTGTTTGATGGCATAGTGGTGACAATTGATGGCACAGTAGCTGCGTTTTGATGGCATGGCACGGTGGCTGCGTTTTGATGGCATGGCACAGTGGCTGCATTTTGATGGCACGGTGGCTGCGTTTTGATGGCATGGCACAGTGGCTGTGTTTTGATGGCATGGCACGGTGGCTGCGTTTTGATGGCATGGCACAGTGGCTGCATTTTGATGGCACGGTGGCTGCGTTTTGATGGCATGGCACAGTGGCTGCATTTTGATGGCACGGTGGCTGCGTTTTGATGGCATGGCACAGTGGCTGTGTTTTGATGGCATGGCACGGTGGCTGCGTTTTGATGGCATGGCACAGTGGCTGCATTTTGATGGCACGGTGGCTGCGTTTTGATGGCATGGCACAGTGGCTGCCTTTTGATGGCAAAGTGGTTGCGTTTTGATGGCACAGTGACTGCATTTGATGGCATGGCACAGTGGTGACAATTGATAGGTACAGTGAGGCTGCAATTGTTTTTTTTTTTTTTTTTCGTTTGCGCCCCCCCAAAAATTTTGAGCACCAGCCGCCACTGGCACTGTCCTAATCGGTGTGACGCCGCATCTGCGTCGCTTCTCCGATTTCAAAAAGTAACCTGCACAGATGTCTCTGTAATCGCATCCGAAATCGGGACTGACAAGTGAGAGTGAAATTGTGTGAGTTCAGCTGAACTCGCACGGCTTCATTCCCGCAGCCCAGTGTGAGCTAGAAGCGCAGTGCAGCGCTGCAAAGTCCGCATCGCACCAACTGGGATTTTTTTTTTCTCTTTCTTAAAGCCCATGGCGTGTGAAACACACTCAAAAAAACTGGAATGGTGCCATTGCCGGCAGTAGGCTGCGACTAATCATGTGATTTAACCTGTAAAATCGCATGACAAATCGCTCCAATGTGATTGAGGACTTCTGGTGACTTCTCATTGCTTCACTATTACAGATCATCTCACTGGTCTGATGATTGAAGAATCAGCAAAGCCAAACTTTCTATGAAAAGAACGTGTAACATTGATAATATCCTAATCAGTGGCGGCCCGTCCATAAGGGGCGCACAGGCGCCACCCCCCATGTGTGCAGCCCTCTTATCTACATGCAGGGCACTAGACGCCCATACATCTAGTGCCCTGCATTCCAATTCCATTGAGGGCAGGGGGGGGTTTAACCACTTAAGCCCCGGACCATTTGGCTGGCCAAAGACCAGAGGACTTTGCGATTCGGCACTGCGTTGCTTTAACTGACAATTGCACGGTCATGCGACGTGGCTCCCAAACAAAATTGACGTCCTTTTTTTCCCACAAAGAGCTTTCTTTTGGTGGTATTTGATCACCTCTGCGGTTTTTATTTTCTGCGTTATAAACAAAAATAGAGCGACAATTTTGAAAAAAATAACTATATTTTTTACTTTTTGCTATAATAAAGATCCCCAAAAAATATATCAAATTTTTTTTTCCCCTCAGTTTAGGCCGATACGTATTCTTCTACATATTTTTGGTAAAAAAAAAATAAAAAAAACGCAATAAGCGTTTATTGATTGGTTTGTGCAAAAGTTATAGGCCCAGATTCACAAAGCACTTACGCCGACGTATAACACGTTACGCCGGCGTAAGTGCCAATATGCGCCGGCGTATGTGTGCGGCAGACCCACGAACCAACGTGCGCCTAAAAACAGGCTACACCCCGCCGACGTAGCTTGCACACGCCGGCGTAGGATGGGCGCACATATGGGCTGGACGCATGAGGCTGCTCCCATTGATTAGCCATTCAAACATGCAAATGAGGGAAATACGCCGATTCACGAACGTGTGTGTGCCCGGCGCATGCTACGCGAGATGCGCGTAAGTTGTACGTCCGGCGTAAAGTTATTCCCCATAAATGAGGTGCAACCCGGCAACAGACATGCACAGGTCTGCACCAGGGAACACAAGCCGGCGTATTGTGCGTTGGACGTGTGTCTGGCTGGGCGTACGTTATCTTCATGGTGTACGCGGTGATCCGACGGCAGTTGTGCCAGCGTGGTTGTGAGCAGGCGCAGGGGGGTGCTGTGTATTCATCCACGTCACGGCGCATGCGCAGTTCGTGATACGTACCTGTCTGGCGCTCGGCCCATCATTTGCATGGGGTCACACCCACTTCCACCTATGCCGGCGTGCGCCTTCGAAACCTACGCCACTCTGGCGCAGCTTTGGGAGCACTGGCTTGCTGAATGCAATGCTTGCCTCTCCGCGCTACGTTGGCGTGGCGTACGGTGTGTGCTCTACAGCGGCATAATGTGCGCCTTGCTCTCTGTGAATCTGGGCCATAGCGTCTACAAAATAGGGCAAAGTTTTATGGCTTTTTTTATTAATACGTTTTACTAGTAATGGCGTCGATCAGCGATTTTTATCGTGACTGTGACATTATGGTGGACACATCGGACACTTTTGTCGCTTTTTTGGGACCATTCACATTTATACAGCGATCGGTGCTATAAAAATGCACTGATTACTATATAAACATGACTGACAGGGAAGGGGTTAACCACTAGGGGGCTAGGAAGGGGTTAAGTGTGTCGTAGGGAGTGATTCTAACTGTGTGGGGCTTACTGTGACACAACACTGATCGCTGCTCCCGATTAGAGGGGACAGACGATCAGTGTCCTGTCACTAGGCAGAACGGAGAGATGCCTTGTTTACACTGGCCTCTCCCCGTTCTGCCGCTCCATGACCCAATCGCGGGACACTGGCGGGCATCGAGTCCACGGGTCCCGTGGGCATGGTCGTGGAGCTCGCGGCCGGGGCGCGCTCGTGCACGCATGGGGCAAAATTTAAAGTAACTTAAATATACGTTACTTTGCGCAGCCGTGCCATTCTGACAATGTATATGTGCAGGACACGGTCGGCAAGCAGTTAAAATTGTGTTATATATCATTATTCACACTCCAGTCGGGCAAATTTAAAGTCCCACCCTACCTCGAATTTATATTGTGCACTTGCAGAGTGCACAGACTATTTGCCTTTACTAAATCTACCCACCTGACATTAATACTACATACTACGCCTGCGCACTGGCGCCGAATAGAGCCGAGCCGACCCGAGCTTCCTTCGGGAAGTCGTGACGCGCTGTGTGAGCCATCTTTTAGCATGTCAATCAATTGGCATGTCGATAGGAACGCCCACTCCCGCAGGATTCCCTACCCGGAAGCCGCGGTGAATTCCACGGCTAAACGCTATCTACGAAAAAAAAAAAAAAAAAAGGTCAGTGTCATTTTATATGCACAACTGGGCTGGATGCAGTGTTAGAATTTTTTTATAGGGTGAACCTCCACTTTAACGAGAAACTGCAGTCTGCTCACATAATTTGTAATAAAAACATATTTGCCATTGTGAAGCTTCCCTCCAACCTCTTTGCATATAATTTTATATATACTGTGATTCTGTACTTGATTTACACAGTCACACAGAGGCACACCTCCAGCTCTGCAGCTCTCATTGGCACTTTTATGACTCATCCCTCCCTGGCAAACTCTCACAAGAGTGAGAGAGAAAGCTGTGCATGATATCATAAGCCTAGGCTTTTTACCAGACAAGAAACAGGAAGTGGGGTGTATAAGGTATTCAAGGGCAGAAAAAAAAGAAAAGATACAATGGGCCAGATTCACAGAGCAAGTACGCCGGCGTATCTACTGATACGCCGGCGTACTTTCAAATTTGCCGCGTCGTATCTTTAGTTTAAATCCTCAAACCAAGATACGACGGCATCTGGGTAAGATCCGACAGGCGTACGGCTTCGTTGGCCTTCCGATCGCAGATGCAATACTTCGGCGTCCGCTGGGTGGAGTTTGCGTCGATTTCCGCATCGGGTATGCAAATGAGCTTTTTCCGACGATCCACGAACGTACGCGCGGTCGTCGCATTCTCTTACGTCGTCTCTAGTCGGCTTTTTCCGGCGTATAGTTAAAGCTGCTATTTTGTGGCGTATAGATAGACTTGCCATGTTAAAGTATGGCCGTCGTTCCTGTGTCGAAATTTGAATTTTTTTTTTTTTTTGCGTAAGTCGTCCGTGAATAGGGATGGACGTAAGTCACGTCTAGGTTAAAAAAATGACGTTGTTGCGACGTCATTTAGCGCAATGCACGGCGGGAAATCTAGGAACGACGCATGCACATTTCATTCAGCGCGGGGACGCGCTTCATTTAAATGAAACCCGCCCCCAACCCGCCCAATTTCAAATACGCCGCCAGAAAAACACTACGCCGCCCTAACTTACGGCGCAAATTCTTCCTGGATTCGAATTTAAGCCAAGTAAGATACGGCGGTGTAGCGTATCTCTGATACGCTGCGCCTGTCCAATTGTATGTGAATCTGCCCCAAAGTATCCTGTATTGTACAATGTATTATAATGGATCTAGTAGGTAATACAATGTATTGTATAACATATCCTGTATCTTTTTGATGGGGTTGATTTAAGAGTGCAAAATCTGGTGCAAGCTTCTAACTTCAGCTTGTACAATTAACCACTTCAGCTCTGGAAAAATGTACCCCCTTAATGACCAGGCCACTTTTTTGCGATATGGCACTGCGTTACTGTAACCGACAATTGCGCGGTCGTGCGAAGTTGTACCCAGACAAAATTAATGTCCTTTTTTTCCCCCCACAAATAGAGATTTCTTTTGGTTGTATTTGATCACCTCTGTGTTTTTTTTTCGGCTATAAACAAAAGAAGAGCAACAACATTTTTTTAATGTTTCTGTTATAAAACATATATAAAATGTATAAAGTGGGAAAATCTGCGCTACCCTCAACAATGTACAAGTAAAGATATATATAAAAATATGTGTAGTGAAAAAAAAAAATATTTATATATATATATATATATGTGACAGTGCTGAAACTGTTATAAAACAAATCCAATAAAAAAAAATCAAAAAAAAAATCAAATGTATTCATCAGTTTAAGCCAATTTATATTTTGCTACACATTTTCTTTTAACAATAGAACAATAGAGTTGCTACTCATTTCTGGTAAGAAAATCCCAATTGGCGTATATTGATTGGTTTGCGCAAAAGTTATCGCATCTACAAACTATGGGGTAGATCCACAAAGAAATTACGCCGGCGTATCTACTGATACGCCGGCGTAATTTCAAAATTCCCGCGGCGTATCTTTGTTATGAATCCTCAAAACAAGATACAACGGCATTTCGGCTAGATCCGACAGGCGTACGTCTTCGTACGCTAGGTGACGTTCCCGTCGTAATCCGCGTCGAGTATGCAAATTAGCTATTTACGGCGATCCACAAACGTACGTCGGCCCGTCGCTTTTTTTTTCCGTCGTTTGCGTTCGGCTTTTTCCGGCGTATAGTTAAAGCTGCTATACTGAGGCGTACTCAATGTTAAGTATGGCCGTCCTTCCCGCGTACAATTTTGATTTTTTTACGTCGTTTGCGTAAGTCGTTCGCGAATAGGAATTTGCGTAGAATGACGTCACCGTCGTAAGCATTGGCGGGTTCCGGTTTAATTTTCGAGCATGCGCACTGGGATACCCCCAGGGACGGCGCATGCGCAGTTCCAAAAAAACGTAGTTTACGTCGGGTCACGACGTATTGACATAAAACACGCCCCCATTAGATCCATTTGAATTCCGCGCCCTTACGCCGCGAGAGATACACTACGCCGCCGTAACTTACGGCACAAATTAGTTGAGGATTCAAACCAAAGCAAAGTAAGTTACAGCGGCGTAGCGTATCTTACATACGCTGCGCCCGGCGCAGACATATGTGGATCTGCCCCTATGTGATAGATTAAGGGACTTTTTACTAGTAATGGCGGCGATCCGTGATTTTTAGTGGGACTGCGACATTGCGGCAGACAAATTGAACAGCATGTGAAACTTTTTGGGGACCAGTGACTGTAAAAATGACACTGGCAGGGAAGGGGTTAACATCATGGGCCATCAAAGAGTTAAATGTGTTCCCTGGGAGTGTGTTCTAACTGAGTGGGGGATGGACTGACAGGAAGAACACAGAGATCACTGTTCCTGATTATAGGAACTGTGTTCTCCCCTGTCAGAACGGGAATCTGCTTTGTTTACATAGGCAGATCCCTGTTCTGCCTCTCCGTGAAGCGATCGCGGGTGGCCGGTGGACATTAGGTCCTTCGGACCCACGTATTGGCTCCCCCTCTGTGCACCCACATTATCCCTGCCGCAGTATATATGCGGTGGGCGGTATTTAAGTGGTTAAGCTTTGGCAATAAAACCTGGAAGCTGATTGGTTTCTTTGCAGAACTGCACCAGATGTTGCACTCTCCTGTTTCAACCCCAACGCATTATATAATGTATCTAGTAGGTAACACAATGCATTTTTTTCTCCATTCAAGAGGAGAAGGCAATACAGGGACAGATCATTATAATAGAAAATCAGAGGCTATCACTGTGATAGGAAAGTGGGTCTCCCGGGTCCAGAGTATTAGCATGAAACCTGGGGCTCTCAGTGAGAGCTCAGTCTCTGTGCTGGGAGCGCGCCGCAGTGCACTCTCAGCAGAAACACAGAGGTGCATATATGTGGTCCAGCGGAAAAAGACTGACTTCCATGAAGCCACATATATGCATACACTGGTTGGGAAGGAGTTCATCTTTCACCTTTAGAGTTCATTCACAAGGGTGCTCAGCCTGTACAGCATGAAGAGCCACTTGAGTAGCACGGAGCTGGATGCAGGCAGCTTATATAAGTGGATGGGACCACTCACACAGTTTAATTTGACAGGTATGCAGGGACAGACGCATGACCACAAATGCACACTTTGCGGCCTGGTCACCTCTCCCTCCCTGCATACCTGTGGAAATGAGTCCCATTGACTTTGGCTGCCTGCATACAGCTCAGCGCTAGTCTACAAAGATAAACAAAGGCCCTTCAATCTGGTATGGTATTTACTGGGGAACCCCCACACCAAAAAAACGGCGTGGGGTTCGCCCCTAAACCCTTACCAGACTCTTATCCGAGCACGCAGCCAGGCAGGTCAGGAAAGGGGGTGGGGATGAGTGAGCACTCCCCCCCTCCTGAACCATACCAGGCCGCATGCCCTCAACATGGGTGCTTTGGGGCAGGTGACATCACAAGGGGGCGATTGATTGTAAAGCTTTGTTAGTGTTTTTTTAAAATAACAAACATGTCATACTTACCTCCTCTGTTCAAGGGTTTTGCATAGAGTAGCCCTGATCCTCCTTTTCTGGGGTCCCTCAGCGGCACTCCTGGCCCCTCCTCTTCATTGTGTGCCCCATTGGAGAGCCGCTCTCCCTGGGGCACTCCCTGCGTCCATTGTCACAGAAAGCAGGACTCGGCCCGTGTCTTCCCTTTACAACCCCTTTAACATGTTTTTCTATGGGTCACGTCAGTGGCGGCTGGTGCTCAAAATTTTTGGGGGGGGGCGCAAACAAACGAAAATAAATAAATCATCAATTGCAGCCTCACTATGCCCATCAAACGCAGCCACTGTGCCCATCAATTGCCACTACTGTGCCCATCAAACGCAGCCACTGTGCCCATCAATTGCCACCACTGTGCCCATCAAATGCAGCCACTGTGCCCAGCAATTGTCGCCACTGTGCCATGTCATCAATTGTCGCCACTGTGCCATGTCATCAATTGTCGCCACTGTGCCATGCCATCAATTGTTGCTACTGTGCCATGCCATCAATTGTCACCACTGTGCCATGCCATCAATTGTTGCCACTGTGCCATCAATTGTCGCCACTGTGCCATCAAATGCAGCCACTGTGCCATCAAACGCAGCCACTCAGCCTTCAATTGTCACCACTGTGCCCATCAATTGACGCCACTGTGCCATCAAACGCAGTCACTGTGCCATGCCATCAAACGCAGCCACTGTGCCCATGAATTGTCACCACTGTGCCCATGAATTGTCGCCACTGTGCCATCAATTGTCGTCACTGTGCCATCAATTGTCGTCACTGTGCCATGCCATCAAACGCAGCCACTGTGCCCATGAATTGTCACCACTGTGCCCATGAATTGTCGCCACTGTGCCATCAATTGTCGTCACTGTGCCATCAATTGTCGCCACCGTGCCATGCCATCAAACGCAGCCATTGTGCCCATCAATTGTCACCACTGTGCCCATCAATTGCCACCAGTTTGCCCCCTCAAAAACCGCCAGATTGCTGCCCCCATCCCCCAGCACTTACATTTCATCCTCCCTCGATGTCTTCTCCCAAGTCCTGCCCTCAAAGTCGCGTCAGCCAATCAGGTTACCGGTAATCAGACCCGGTGAACCTGATTGGCTGAGACGAGTGTCAGTGTTAACCAGGAAACGCACACCCCATGGTCCCCTGGTTAACTATTTAAAAGCCAATTACAGCCCTCTATGTAATCGGAAAGCCTATCAGAGCCGCTGGCTCCGATAGACACTTCCACGCAGCCAACCAGCTGCCGTTATTTAGATGGCTGGCGCTCACCAGGGGGCTGGCCATCTAAATAGTGGGCGGCAGCGGCGACAATACATAGAGATTCGTGCAATGCATGAATCTCTATGTATTGTAAGTTGAGTGATGGCGCAGGGGAGAGAGGGGCCGCTGGGTCACGTTCAGATTTGTGCATTTTATGGAACGAGCCAGAGACCAGCAGGTTGTGTTTTTGGTTTTATAGACTTCAATGGATCAAAAATGTGTATTGAAAAACGCAAAAGGCACCTGGAATATGCATCAACTGCAACCTGCATAGGTGTGAACCAGAAAAAAAAAGTGCTAGAAACTGGTGCTTAGCAGTGGTTAACCACTAGTCGAACAGCAGTCTCAGTTGTACTGCGACAGGTTGGCACGGCTAAGCAAAGCGCCGTAGGTATACGTCGCTCCTTTAAGAAGATCTAGCAGACGCGCACGCCCGCCGTGTGTCCACAGAGCCGATGCGCGTGCCCGGCGGACTTCCCTGTCAGTGACATTTATACAGTAATCAGTGGCTATTTTTAGCTCTGATCGTTGTATAGATGTCAATGGTCCCAAAATAGTGTCAAAAGTGTCCGATCTGTCCGCTGCAATGTCGCAGTCCTGATAAAAATCACAGATTGCCGCCATTACTAGTAAAAAAAAATAATAATAATTAAAATGCCATAAATCTATCCCCTATTTTGTAAACGCTATAACATTTGCGCAAACCAATTAATATACGCTTATTTCCATTTTTTTTTTTTTCACCAAAAATATGTTGAAGAATACATATCGACCTAAACTGAGGAATACATTTTTTTGGGTGGGGATATTTATTGTAGCAAAAAGTTAAAAAAACTTTTTTTTTTTTTAATTGTCAGTCTTTTCTTGTTTATAGCACAAAAAATAAAAACCGCAGAGGTGATCAAATACCACCAAAAGAAAGCTCTATTTGTGGGGAAAAAAAATACATGCATTTTT
The DNA here is from genome assembly GCF_905171775.1 of Rana temporaria. Classification (NCBI taxonomy): domain Eukaryota; kingdom Metazoa; phylum Chordata; class Amphibia; order Anura; family Ranidae; genus Rana; species Rana temporaria. The sequence continues at coordinate 165,691,682 of NC_053497.1, forward strand.
TTTCGGTACAGCATTGCACGGCCGCGCAATTGTCAGTTAAAGCATCACAGTGCCAAATCGCAAAAAATGGCCTGGTCATTAAGGAGGACCTTCCGGTCTGTAAGTGGTTAAAAGCTGCTGCTAGGAGCTAGGAGGTGTATCGTCAGTCTGTGCAATTTCTCCGGGGCACACAGGCCTCAAAATAACTATATTCTATGCAGCTTTCCCAACCTGCGAAGAGACTGCCTGCCCAGCAACAGATGATGCGTGCAATACACTGAATTTTTATTGGCCGCTTTATTACTGTACGTGGAAAGTAAACTTTGAACAGTGCTGTAGGGACTTTCCTGTGTAACTGACGGCTCCCGCATCTTTGTGTGTAGCTACACCACAGATTATTATTAGCAGTGGCTGCAAAATGTGACTTTTCCCTTGCTGAGTGCAGAGCTGGGGTGGGGATGTGACAAATCCATCCAGTTTTATTACCTATCATCCCACAGCCAACAGGTCTGACAATTGAAGAATCAGCAAAGCCAAACTTGTCCTGAAAAGAGTGTGAAAATGCCCCTTAGCTGGCTGTCATGCTGATCCTTTGCAACTGAAAAGAATGTAATAAATGAAATCAGGAAACAAAAAAAAATGTATGCTAAAAGGATACCTATACACAGTGGCGGCCCATCAATTAGGGGTGCCCAGGTGCCACCCCCTCTATCCACGTCCGCCACCCCCTATATGAATAGATAGATTCATTCATAGCATAAGCTCTCTCCACGGCCGTGGCGTGGATAGAAAAAATCCAAAGTGCCCCCTTGATAAAAAGAATTGTTGCTCTACATAAAGATGGCCTAGGCTATAAGAAGATTGCCAAGACCCTGAAACTGAGCTGCAGCACGGTGGCCAAGACCATACAGGACAGGTTCCACTCAGAACAGGCCTCGCCATGGTCGACCAAAGAAGTTAAGTGCACATGCTCAGCGTCATATCCAGAGGTTGTCTTTGGGAAATAGACGTATAAGGCCCCATACACACGGGAGGATTTATCCGCGGATACGGTCCAGCGGACCGTTTCCGCGGATAAATCCTCTCGAGGATTTCAGCAGATTTTAATGCGATGGAGTGTACTCACCATCGCATTGAAATCCGCGCCGAAATCCTCTGGCGATGACGTGTCGCGCCGTCGCCGCGATTATGACGCGGCGACGTGCGCGACGCTGTCATATAAGGAATTCCACGCATGCGTCGAATCATTACGACGCATGCGGGGGATCCCTTCGGACGGATGGATCCGGTGAGTCTATACAGACCAGCGGATCCATCCGTTGGGATGGATTCCAGCAGATGGATTTGTTTGGCATGTCAGCAAATATTCGATCTGCTGGAATCCATCCCAGGGGAGATATATCCGCGGAAACAGATCCGCTGGAGTGTACACACCATAGGATCTATCCGCTGAAACCCATTTGCTGGGATTTTTCAGCGGATGGATTCTATCGTGTGTACGGGGCCTAAGTGTTGCCAGCATTGCTGCAGAGGTTGAAGGGGGGAGGGTCAGCCCATCAGTGCTCAGACCATATGCCGCACACTGCATCTAATTGGTCTGCATGGCTGTAATCCTCTTCTAAAGATGATGAACAAGAAAGTCTGCCTGTTTGCTGAAGACAAGTAGACTAAGGACATGGATTACTGAAATCTTTAGTCTGATGAGAGCAAGATAAATGTATTTGGTTCAGATGGTGTAAAGCGTGTGTGGCGGCAACCAGGTGAGGAGTACAAAGACAAGTGTGTCTTGCCTACAGTCAAGCATGGTGGTGGGAGTGTCATGGTCTGGGGCTGCATGAGTGCTGCCGGCACTGGGGAGCTACAGATCATTGAGGGAAACCATGAATGCCAACATGTACTGTGACATACCGAAGCCGAGCATGATCCCCTCCCTTCAGAGACTGGGCAGCAGGGCAATATTTCAACATAACGACCCCAAACACACCTCCAAGGTGACCACTGCCTTGCTAAAGAAGCTGAGGGTAAAGGAGATGGACTGGCCAAGCATGTCTCCAGACCTAAACCTTATTGAGCATCTGTGGGACATCCTCAAACGGAAGGTCTCATCCACCAGCTCTGTGATATCGTCATGGAGGAGTGGAAGAGGACTCCAGTGGCAACCTGTGAAGCTCTGGTTAACTCCATGTCTAAGAGGGTTAAGGCAGTGGCCACAAGAAATATTGACACTTGGGGCCCAATTTGGACATTTTCACTTAGGGGTGTACTCACTTTTGTTGCCAGCGGTTTAGACATTAATGGCTGTGTGTTGAGTTATTTTGAGGGGACAGCAAATTTACACTGTTATACAAGCTGTACACTCACTACACAACATTGTAGCAAAGTGTCATTTATTCAGTGTTGTCACATGAAAAGACATAATAAAATATTTACATAAATGTGAGGGGTGTACTCACTTTTGTGAGATACTGTATCTCCGCTCTGGCTCCGGTGCGAATTTGCACAGGAGTCCTGTGCGTCTTTTGGTCTGTTTCAGGTCCGAATTCAGCCAAAGATTCAGGCTGAAATCGGACCTGAAATGGGGAACGTGGAGGCACCGGACCCCCGTGTGAATCCAGCCTCAGAGTCGGCTTATCTGAGGGACAGAAATTGCTCATTCCTCAAGGAACCCCTAGCAACCTCTGGAGGAACCCCGATTGAGAAGCCCTGCCTTAGCCTAACAAAATATTTGAACTAAACAATAACCTTTCCTTCTATTCTGCTTAGTCAAAACAAGGCAGATACAGCACTGCTGAAAACAAAAATCCACAGGAAGGGGGTAAGTTCTTCCGGGGCTGAAGTGGTTAATGATGACTGTTTTTTATGATTAGGGATGAGCCCCCCCCCCCCTTTCGGTGCGAACAGACCAAAAGTTTGTGTGAACTTTAGAACCCCGTTAAAGTCTATGGGACTCGAACGTTTGTAATCTAAAGTGCTACTTTTAAAGGCTAATATGCAAATTAGGTTTGGGGACCCGGGAACATGTATCAATGCAAAAGAAAAAAGAGATTTTTAATACAGCTTACCTGTAAAATCTTTTTCTTGGAGTACATCACGGGACACAGAGCGGCATTCATTACTATATGGGTTATATGGAGTACCTTCAGGTGTAGACACTGGCAATCTCAAACAGGAAATGCCCCTCCCTATATAACCCCCTCCCATAGGAGGAGTACCTCAGTTTTGTAGCAAGCAGTATGCCTCCCAAAATGGTCCTCAAAAAGAGGGGTGGGAGCTCTGTGTCCCGTGATGTACTCCAAGAAAAAGATTTTACAGGTAAGCTGTATTAAAAATCTCTTTTTCTTTATCGTTACATCACGGGACACAGAGCGGCATTCATTACTATATGGGATGTCCCAAAGCAATGCTTACAATGAGGGGAGGGAGAACATCTCCAAGACAAAAGGATTTAAATTAGAGATATACTCAAATCATAATAAATCCAACTTATTTGAGAAAAATAATCTTAAATTTTAAATTTAACTCAAAAAAAAGAGGAGCCCCCGGGATCCGAGGGTCTCAAACTGCAGCTTGCAGCACTGCCTGCCCGAAGGCAGTATCAGTATTCCTTCTTACGTCCAACTTGTAGAATTTTGTAAATGTGTGGACAGACCAGGTTGCCGCCTTGCAAACTTGAGCCATAGAGATCTGGTGGTGTGCTGCCCAGGAGGCGCCCATGGCTCTAGTAGAATGAGCCTTTAATGATACTGGAGGAGGCAACCCTTTCAAGCCGTAGGCCTGAGTGATTAATTGCTTGATCCACCTAGAAATGGTGGACTTTGCAGCTGCCTGCCCCTTCTTGGGCCCATCCGGTAGAATAAACAGCACATCTGTTTTTCGGATTTTCTCTGTAGCTTTAAGATAGGCCTTCATGGCCCTGACAATATCCAAGGTATGCAGCAACCCTTCCTTTCTGGAAGTAGGTTTAGGGAAGAAGGATGGTAATACCAAATCCTGGTTCAAATGAAAACTGGATATGACCTTCGGTAGGAAGGAAGGATGAGGGCGGAGAACGACCTTGTCCTTATGAAATATAAGATATGGTTCCTTACAGGATAAGGCTGCCAGTTCCGAAACTCTTCTTGCGGAAACTATGGCAACCAAAAATACCAACTTCCTTGTCAGTAGAACCAAAGGAACTTCAGCCAACGGCTCAAACGGTTGTTTCTGTAAACTTGACAGGACAAGATTTAAATCCCACGGACAAAGCGGGGATTTAACTGGAGGTTTAATACGTAAGACCCCTTGAAGGAAGGTCTTAACCAGCGAGTGGGTGGCCAGCGGCCGCTGAAACCACACTGACAGGGCAGAAATCTGTCCTTTGATTGTGCTTAATGCCAATCCTTTATCCACTCCTAGCTGGAGAAAACTTAAAACTCTATCTATGGTGAACCTGCGAGGAAGCCATAGCTTGGACTCGCACCAGCCTATATAGGCCTTCCAGACCCTGTGATAAATCACCCTAGAGACCGGTTTCCTGGCTCTGGTTAGGGTAGAGATTACCTTCTGAGACAGACCTCTACCCCTGAGAATCAAGGATTCAGCTTCCAGGCCGTCAAATTTAGATGCCGTAAGGCAGGGTGGAGGATCGGACCTTGCGATAGCAGGTCTGGCCTTAGAGGCAGAGTCCAAGGGTTTCCCACTACCATCCTTAGGATTAGTGAGTACCATGCCCTTCTGGGCCATGCTGGAGCTACCAGGATGACTGGTATGCGCTCCACCCTGATCCTGCGCAGCAGGCGGGGTAGTAACTGGAGCGGGGGAAACGCATAAAGAAGTTTGAACTGATGCCAAGGGCAAACCAGAGCATCGGTTCCGCAGGCCATCGGATCCCTTGAGCGGGACATGAACCTGTCTAGCTTCTTGTTGAGTCTCGATGCCATGATATCCACGTCCGGCACTCCCCATCTTTGGCAGAGTGCTTGAAAGACTTGTGGATGCAGAGACCATTCCCCCGGCCATAGAGTCTGGCGGCTTAAGAAGTCCGCCTGAAAGTTGTCCACTCCGGGAATGAATATTGCCGATATGCAGGGCACATGAGCCTCTGCCCATAGGAGAATCAAGCTCACTTCTCTCTGAGCGGCCTGACTCCTGGTTCCCCCTTGGTGATTTATGTATGCCACAGCCGTGGCATTGTCTGATTGAATTCTCACCGGGAACCCCTGCAATTTCGACGTCCAAGCCCTGAGGGCTAGTCGAACAGCTCTGAGCTCCAAGATGTTGATGGGTAACAGCTTCTCTGGCTTTGCCCAAATACCTTGGCGAGTGGAACCATCCACAATTGCTCCCCAGCCCGTCAGGCTGGCGTCTGTGGTCACTATCTTCCAAGCTACTGGGCTGAAAGACTTTCCCTTCAGTAGATTCTGAGGGTCTAACCACCAACACAGACTTTGCCGGACTCTTGATGAGAGTGGCAACGGGATATCCAAGGCCTGTGGCCTTCTGCTCCATGCTGACAGGATGGCTGCCTGCAGGATGCGAGTGTGGCTCTGGGCGTATGGTACCGCCTCGAATGTAGCCACCATCTTGCCTAGTAGTCTCATACCTAGGCGAATAGTCGGTTCTTTCTTGCTTAGAACCAGTAGGATTAATTCCTTGATGGCTTTGACCTTCCTCAGAGGTAGGAACACCCTTTGTTGTTCTGTGTCTAATCTCATGCCGAGATATTCCAACTGCCTTGTGGGCTGGAATGCTGACTTTTCTCGATTTAGGACCCAGCCGAACCTCTCGAGGTATTGGACCGTGAGGGCCACTGCTCGCTCCAAGCCGGGAGACGAGTGGTCTATGACTAGGAGGTCGTCCAGGTATGCTAGGATCGTGACCCCTTGGATCCTTAGCTTGGCTAGGATTGGAGCTAGAACCTTCGTGAACACCCGGGGGGCCGTAGCCAACCCGAAGGGAAGCGCCACGAATTGGAAATGACGTGAAGCCACCATAAAGCGTAGATATCTTTGATGTGGCTGATAAATTGGAACATGAAGGTAGGCATCCTTTATGTCTATGGACGCCATGAAGTCGTCCTTTTGGAGTGTGGCAGCTGCTGACCGCACGGATTCCATCCGAAATGAGCGGACCCTTAAGTATGCATTTACCATCTTTAGGTCCAAAATTGGCCTGACATCTCCATTGGGCTTTGGGATGATGAATAGGTTGGAGTAGAAACCCAGTCCCTGTTCCAGGACTGGTACCTCTACTATTACTTCCTGGGAAAGTAGATGATCTAGAGCCGATCTTAATGCGGCTCCTTTCTCCAGATCGTTTGGAATCCTCGACTCCTGGAAATGAGGAGGAGGAAACCTTAGGAACTCTAGCTTGTAGCCTGTGGCCACGGAAGACCGTACCCACTCGTCGGGAATGCTGGCTTCCCAAATCTCCGAAAAGAGTCGCAGCCTTCCCCCCACCTTCGTGGGTGGGGGCGCCCCTTCATAAGGTAGACTTGGGGGCTGGTTTTGCTGGTTTGCGAAACCACTGCCTCTTGCCTCTAACAGCCTGTCCTTGTGATCTGCTGTTGAAGCCGAAGTTTGTTCTTGCAGGAGGCCGTCGATACTGCTTGGCATTAGAGGGCCCCTGCCCAGGGGAGGACTGTCGTTTAAACGCAGGCCCCTGAACCTTCTTCTTAGTTGGCAAGAGAGTACTCTTGCCGCTTGAAATGGTCTGAATGTATTTATCTAGGTCCTCTCCGAAGAGCCGTCCTCCATGGAAGGGGAACCCTACCAGGAGCTTCTTGCATGGGGGCTCAGCCTCCCAGCTTTTTAACCATAAGAGCCTTCTCATATGGATAAGGGATAACGATAAACGTGACGCTTGCTGGATAGAATCCTTGATTGCGTCTACCGTAAAACATATGGCCTTAGGGACATCCGAAAATTCTTCTGCCTGCTCGGCAGGAATAAGTTCAATCATTTGCTTAAATTGATCCGATAAAGCTTGATCGACTCCAATCGCAGCCACGGCTGGCTGTACTACTGCCCCTGCAGAAGTGAAGGAGTTCTTAAGTAGTGCTTCCAAGCGCTTATCAACTGGATCTTTGAAAACCTGTATGTTTTCTACAGGGCATGTTAACGACTTGTTAACACATGAGATGGCTGCGTCTACTGCAGGAGAAGCCCATCTCTTGTAAAACTTTTCTTCCATAGGATACAAGACAGAAAATTTCTTAGGTGGTAAGAAAACCTTGTCTGGTTTGTTCCAATCTTGGAACAAGACTCCCTCCAATAGAGGATGGATCGGAAACACAGCACTGCTTTGAGGCGCCCTCAGTGAGCCCAAAGCTGAAACCGTTGATACCTGGAGATCTGGTACAGGCAGGTTGAATGCCTTATGGACCAAGTCCGTCAAGCCTTGAATCCACCAGCTCTCCCACAGGGAGACTGCCCCAGATTCCTCAGTATCCGGATCCTCGATCCCTGAACCTACTTGGTCCTTGTCCAAGAGGTTGTCCAATTCCCCAGAGGAAAGGACCTCCTCTTCCGAGGGTCCGCGCACGGGTGACGGAGATCTATTCCGCTTACTACCCCGCATAGCTGCGGCTATCATTTCTCCCATGCTTCTCCGCATTTCATTTAAAGAGGTGAGTAACACCTCCTCCGTGACCATCTTAGGGTTGGGTTGACTCGCGTCAGCTCCAGTCCCAGATCCCGATGGCCCAAAGGCTCCCAGTGGGGAAAGCAGCGGCATAGCTCTATCCGAGACCTCAGAATCTGTGGGGGAATCCCCACCTTTTGTACCCTCTGACTTGTTCCTTGATGCCATGGTACAATACCGAGGTACACCTGCTACTTATTGGTACCTGGGACTTATAAATAGTTAAATGCCCAGACACCTGTTTGGGGAATAAAAAATTTTTCCTCTACCCCAGATGACACTTTTTTTTTTTTTTTTTTTTTTCAAAGAAAAACTTTTCCTTTTTTTTTTTTTTTTTTTTTTTCAATCTAGGCAAGAAAAAACATTCTATCCCCCTGAGTAGTATTGCCAAAGAAAAGACTATGAGATGGAAAAGAAAAAACAGCCTATTCCTAGGCTAAACCACAATCTTCTGAAGACTGTAGTATTCTTTCTGGCCACTGTGTGTCCTCAGCGCCCCGTGCTTCACTCCAGTCCTTCCTCCCTCAAGCCAAGTATTTGAATGAGCTGTGGCATCTAAGGAAGGGCCGCCCCTTCCTTAAACCACTGACCCGCCCTTCCCCCCCAGCTAAAACGGCGCCAAATGCGTCTATAACACGTGCACGCGCACCGCGCGCGCGCCCGCCGACGGGGGGGGGGGTTGGGAGGAAGGGCCTCTCTGTTCCTGCAGCCGCAGGCCTGGAACCCACGAGGAGGTCAGCGTTTTGCCTGCTTTGCAGGCATGAGGAAGAGGACTGGATAGAGCATCGCCTGGAGGCTTGCAGGTAAGCATAGCTCTCTGACACACACATACATTTGTACACAAAAGGCCCCACTCACAGCTTTTCCAACACTACCAGGGAGGTCACTTTTTAAGGGGAATAATAACATATAGAGCCATCCTATCTTCATGATATGTGACTGGTTTGCCAGATGCAATGCATAACTTTTAGGCATGTCCCCTGTGACCTCCCAGAAAAAACTTGCTAAGAGCCAAGTTCCGCAAGTTTTCCCCTTACTTACCTGCTCCATGCCGCAGGACTTTGCAAAGCAAGAGGCCCAATCTTCCCCCATCTCCGTGGGGATGTCTAGACCTTCAGGCCCTGGGAACCTTCTTCTTCCATGAAGGATCCACTGTCCTGGGCCCATACAGCACCCTGGCAAACAGAAAACATTAGGCGCCCAAAGGTTTTCTAAGTTCTGGGCCCAGGGTCCAGCTCTCTTGAAAAGAAAGCATTATGGGCTATACCCCAAGGGTTTGGGGTCCGGTTACTGACCACTTTAGCGCTCAGGCTTTTTTGGACAGAACCGGTAGCTCACCTAATCCCAAGGATGCGGAGGCAAGCTAAACCATGACTAACACCTAAGACACTGGCGTAAAAACTGAGGTACTCCTCCTATGGGAGGGGGTTATATAGGGAGGGGCATTTCCTGTTTGAGATTGCCAGTGTCAACACCTGAAGGTACTCCATATAACCCACATAGTAATGAATGCCGCTCTGTGTCCCGTGATGTAACGATAAAGAAAAAAAGTTTTAAAAACAGCCGTTTTTTTCGGGAGCAGTGATTAACCACTTCCATACAGGGCACTTACGCACCTTCCCGCCCAAGCCAATTTTCAGCTTTCAGCACTGTCGCACTTTGAATGGCAATTGCGCGGTCGTGCTACACTGTACCCAAACAAAATTGGCGTCCTTTTTTCCCCACAAATAGAGCTTTCTTTTGGTGGTATTTGATCACCTCTGCGATTTATTTTTTTTGCGCAACAACTAAAAAAAGACTGAAAATTTTGAAAAAAATTACGTTTTAATTTTTTTCTGTTAATTTGTTTGTAAATAAGTAAGTTTTCTCTTTCAATTACGGGCACTGATATGGCGGCACTGATGAGATGGCACTGATGGACATCGATGAGGTAGTACTGACGGGCACAAATAAGGTGGCACTGATTGGCGGCGCTGGTATGCGGCACTGATGGGCACACATAGGCGGCACTGATGGGCACACATAGGCGGCACTGATGGGCACACATAGGCGGCACTGATGGGCACTCATGGGCGGCACTGATGGGCACTCATGGGCTGCACTGATGGGCACTCATGGGCGGCACTGGGCACTCATAGGCGGCACAGATGGGCACTCATGGGTGGCACTTATGGGTGGCACTGATGGATACTTATGGGTGGCACAGATGGGCACTGATAGGTGGGCACTGGGCATGGATGGGCACTGTGGAGTGGCACTGATGGACACTGTGGGGTGGCACTGATGGACACTGTGGGGTGGCACTGAACAACACTGTGGGGCGGCACTGATTTACCTATGTTGCCAGTCAGTGCCCATTTGTGGGCACTGATTGGCATCTTTTTTTTTAATGCTTTTTTTTTCAGACTTTTTTTTTAGTTTGCCCTTCCCTGGTGGTCCAGGGTGGGCTTCCCTGGTGGTCCAGTGTGGCGATCCGAGGGGGGGCTGCGCTGATAAACAATCAGCGCGAACCCCCCCTGTCAGGAGAGCCGCCGATCGGCTCTCCTCTACTCGCGTCTGTCAGACGCGAGTGAGGAAGAGCCATCAACGGCTCTTCCTGTTTACATCGTGATCAGCCGTGGTTGGACACGGCTGATCAAGTGGTAAAAAGTCTCCGTGAGAGACTCTTTACCGAGATCGGTGTTGCGGGGTGTCAGACTGACACCCTGCAACAACAATCGCCGCGATGCGCGCCCCCGGGGGCGCGCAGCGGCTCAGAATCCTGAGGACGTCATATGACGTCCAGTCAGGATTCTACAACCACTTTGCCGCCGTCAATATGTCATTGGCGGGCGGCAGGTGGTTAAAGTAATGCTTAAAGTGAAATAATAAAAGAGAAATATTCCTTTAAATTTCGTACCTGGGGGGTGTAAAGTATGCCTGTGAAGTAGCGCTTGTTTACCGTGCTTAGAACTGTCCCTGTACAAAATGTAATTTCTGAAGGAAAAAAAGTAATTTAATGAATGAGTTGTCAGCTCCCAGCAATACAGAGAAAAGTCAGTGATAAAAAAAAAATGCGCAGTGACCCCGCCCCCCTTTGATGCAACGGGAAACCTGCATTACATCAGAGGGGGGGTGGGGTCACCCGTCACGTCACTGGGTAGACCCTGGTCTCCCCTTGCGTCAGAGGGGGACGGGGTCACATGACGGATGGCCCCGCCCTCACCATGTAGCTGTCACTGGCTCCTGCCGAATCATTCCGGGGGTGTCTTCGGTGGAGACAGGATGCACTGTGCTGCGGACATCTCATCGTTGGATCCTGGACCTGGATGAAGAGGAGATCATATCATCACTGGACCCCGGAGAGGAGATCATCCATCGCAGGAGCGCAGACCGAGAGTAGATTACCACCGCTGGAATCTTTTTTTTATTTTTATTTTTTACAATTTGTTACACTTTCTAAGGCCCCATACACACGAGAGGATTTATCCGCAGATACGGTCCAGCGGACCGTATCCGCGGATAAATCCTCTCGAGGATTTCAGAGGATTTCTATGCGATGGCGTGTACACACCATCGCATTGAAATCCGCGCTGAAATCCTCTGCCGATGACGTGTCGCGCCGTCGCCGCTATTATGACGCGGCGACGGGCGCGACGCTGTCATATAAGGAATTCCACGCATGCGTCAAATCATTACGACGCGTGCGGGGAATCCCTTTGGACGAATGGATCCGGTAAGTCTGTACAGACGAGCGGATCCATCCGTTGGAATGGATTCCAGCAGATGGATATGTTGTGCAGCACAGCAAATATCCGATCTGCTGGAATCCATCCCAGAGGAGATTTCTCCGCGGAAACAGATCCGCTGGCGTGTACACACCATAGGATCTATCCGCTGAAACCCATTTGCTGGGATTTATCTGCGGATGGATTCTATCGTGTGTACGGGGCCTTAGTGAAATGGTAGAGGTACAATGTACCCCATTACCGATTCACATAGGGGGGGCCAAGATCTGGGGGTCCCCTTTGTTAAAGGGGTCTTCCAGATTCCAATAAGTCCCCCTGCCCGCAGACCCCCCAAGGGTTGTGGGGATGAGGCCCTTGTCCCCATTAACATGGGGACATGGTGCTTTGAGGGGTCACAGACCCCCAAAGCATCCTCCCCATGTTGAGGGCATGTGGCCTGGTACGGTTCAGGGGGGTGCTCTTTCGTCGCCCCCTCTTTTCCTGTGGCCTGCCAGGTTGCGTGCTCGGATAAAGGGTCTGGTGTGGAGTTTTAGGGGTAACTCCATGCCATTTTTTTTAAAAAAAATTGGGGTCGAGTTGCCCTTAAAGTCCATACCAGACCTGAAAAACATATTTTTTTTTTTTTTATCAATGACTTTCATTGCCTTTTCTCTGTATTGCCGGGAGCATTTTTTTTAAATGACTTTTTTTCCTTCAGAAATTACATTTTGTGCAGGGACAGTTCTAAGCAGGGGAAACAAGCGCTACTTTACAGACATACTTGCCACCCCCCTAGGTACGGGGGGGTATTTAAAGGAATATTTCACTTTTATTGTTTCACTTTAAGCATTATTAAAATCACTGCTCCCGGAAAAAAAAAACGTAAGTTTTTAAAACTTTTTTTGCATTGATACATGTGCCCTGGGGCAGGACCCAGGTCACCAAACACTTTTTAGGACAATAACTTTCATATAAGCCTTTAAAATTAGCACTTTAGATTTCTCCCATAGTCTTTTTTTCAGGGTGTTCCACGGCTTTTCGAATTTGCCGCGAACACCCCAAGTTGTTCGCAGTTTGGCGAACGGGCGAACAGGCAATGTTCGAGTCGAACATGAGTTTGACTCGAACTCGAAGCTCATCCTTATTTATGATGTCTGTTACTTGAAAAGTTTTCTTCATAGGTATGTGTTTTATATTTACTGAATAGGCCTTCAGCACCTCTTGCAGACTTCTTGATATCAGAAACGTCCTTCTAATGGAAAACCTTTGAAGGCAAAATTTATGGATCAGTGCCCATTACTGCCACCCATCAATGCCACCTATCAATGCCACCCATTAGTGCCACTTCTCAGTGCCACCTATCAATGCCCTTCAGTGCCACCCATCAGTGCCAACTCTGTCACCTCTCAGTGCCCAGCAGGGCCGGCTATCAGTGCCCACCAGTGCCCACCATTGCCACTTTATTGGTGCCCATCAGTGCAGCCCATCGGTGCCCATCAGTGCCCATCAGTGCAGCCCATCTGTGCAGCCTCATCAGTGTACATCAATGAAGGAGAAAAATTACCCGTTTGCAAAATTTTATGACAAAATATTAAAAAAATATATATTTTTTTTAATTCAGTGGGCCAGATTCAGATAGGTCAGCGGATCTTTAGATCCGCGTAACCTATCTGATTTACGTTACGCCGCCGCAAGTTTTTGAGGCAAGTGCTTTATTCAGAAAGCACTTGCCTCTAAAGTTGCGGCGGCGTATCGTAAATCCCCCGGCGGAATTCAAATTCCGCGGCTAGGGGACGTGTAAAATTTAAATCAGGCGCCGTCCGTAGACTTTCCCAGCGTGCATTGCTCCAAATGACGTCGCAAGGACCTCATTGGTTTCAACGTTAACGTAAATTACGTCCGGCTGTATTCGCGAACGACTTACGCAAACGACGTAAAAAATTCTAAACTCGGCGCGGGAACGACGGCCATACTTAACATAGGATACACCGCACTTACCCCTCATATAGCAGGGGTAACTTTCCGCCCAAAAAAGCCTAACGCAAACGACGTAAAAAAATGCGTAGTTCGTTTCTGAATCGGCGTAAATGCTCATTTGGATATTCAACGCGTAAAAGATACGGAAACGCCACCTAGCGGCCTGCCTGGAATAGCAGCCTAAGATCCGACGGTGTAAGTCACTTACACCTGGCGGATCTTAGGGAGATCTATGCGTAACCTGATTCTACGAATCAGTCGCATAGATACAACGGCTGGACTCAGAGATACGACGGCGTATCAGGAGATACGCCGGCGTATCTCTTTTCTGAATCCGGCCCAGTATGTTTAATTTTTTTTAACAAAAAATAAAAACCGCAGGTAATCAAATACCACCAAAATAAAGCTCTATTTGTGGGGGGAAAAAATGATAACATTTTCATCTTGGGTTCAGTGTTGTAAGACCGCACAATTGTCATTCAAAGTGCGTCAGCGCTAAAAGCTGAAAATTGGTCTGAGCAGGAGGGGGGTTTAAGTGCCCGGTAAGCAAGTGGTTAAAGGAGAATTGTACAAAAAAAACAAGATTGGTTAAACCCACAAGTGCTTTTTTTACCACTACTATTCATTTATATTGGCTTTTGGAATTTACAAATGTAGCAATTTAGAAATCAGATGAAAGGTTTAGATACTTTTTGATAGATAAAAAGTGCATTTTATATACATCTATATAGATTAGACCAAAATGAGGGACAAATGAGGGGGGACAGAGGGACATTGCTCCAAATCAGGGACAGTTAGGAGCTATGCATAGTAGACGCTGTAATGTTTGGAGTAAACCAATCAATATGCGCTTATTGGGATTTTTTTTACAAAAAATATGTAGCAGAATACATATTGGCCTAAACTAATGAAGAAGTTCCATATTTTTACATTTTTTTATTGGATGCGTTTTATATAGGGTTGCCACCTGTCCGGGATTCACCCGGACAGTTCGGGTTTGGAATAATGTGTCCAGGTTTCAGACTGCCTGAAACCCGGACACATTATTTAGACCGGACTATGGCTTCCCAGCAGGGTTGCTGGCTGCAGTTGTCTAAGCTGAGAGTGTCTGTTGTTCTTTCACAGTGCCTAGAGCCAACATTACCAACCCCCCACCCCCCCAAACACACACAGACAGGAGAGGAGAGAGGGCTCAATCTGCACCTCTTCCCCCCCCCCCCACCCCACCCCTTCTCTCTCCTGCCTCTGAGTAAGTACAATAAGGCACATGAAGGTTCTCAGAGCACCCCTTACATCAGAGTTCCCCTTTACTCTGCAGATCCAGATGTTAAAGGGGGGATACGCTGCGGATCCAGATGTTAAGGGGGGAAACTCTGCAGATCCAGATGTTAAGGGGGGATACGCTGCGGATCCAGATGTTAAGGGGGGATACGCTGCGGATCCAGATGTTAAGGGGGGATACGCTGCGGATCCAGATGTTAAGGGGGGGATACGCTGCGGATCCAGATGTTAAGGGGGGAAACTCTGCAGATCCAGATGTTAAGGGGGGGATACGCTGCGGATCCAGATGTTAATGGGGGATACGCTGCGGATCCAGATGTTAAGGGGGGGATACGCTGCGGATCCAGATGTTAAGGGGGGATACGCTGCGGATCCAGAATTTAAGGGGGGGGGAACGCTGCGGATCCAGATGTTAATGGGGGATACGCTGCGGATCCAGATGTTAAGGGGGGGATACGCTGCGGATCCAGATGTTAAGGGGGGGAACTCTGCAGACCCAGATGTAAAGGGGGGGGGAACTCTGCGGACCCGAATGTAAAGGGGGGGGAACTCTGCAGACCCAGATGTTAAGGGGGGATACGCTGCGGATCCAGATGTTAAGGGGGGGATACGCTGCGGATCCAGATGTTAAGGGGGGGATACGCTGCGGATCCAGATGTTAAGGGGGGGGAACGCTGCGGATTCAGATGTTAAAGGGGGGAACTCTGTGGACCCAGATTTAAGGGGGGGAACTCTGCAGACCCAGATGTAAAGGGGGGGGGAACTCTGCGGACCCGAATGTAAAGGGGGGGAACTCTGCAGACCCAGATGTAAAGGGGGGGGGAACTCTGCGGACCCGAATGTAAAGGGGGGGAACTCTGCAGACCCAGATGTAAAGGGGGGGGGGAACTCTGCGGACCCGAATGTAAAGGGGGGGAACTCTGCAGACCCAGATGTAAAGGGGGGGGGAACTCTGCGGACCCGAATGTAAAGGGGGGGAACTCTGCAGACCCAGATGTAAAGGGGGGGGAACTCTGCAGACCCAGATGTAAAGAGGGGAACTCTTGTTATTAACTTCATATAATTAGAAATGTTATTTAATATCAAAATATATGTATAGTTTATACCATAAAAAAAATTGCTGTGCGCTGCTAAAGTGTTCGGGTTTGACTTGAAGAAAAGGTGGCAACCCTAGTTTTATAGCAGAAAGTAAAAAAAATATATATATTTTTTTCACTTTAGCTCCTGCATGCCGGAAGGTAAAGTATATCCGTTCATTTGAAATGCATAGACAAAGCATAAAACATCAGCAGAAAACATATTGCAGCGTGTGCATGTCATCATATTACTGTCCTGTTTGTAATCTATAGCATATAAAAGTAATGGAGCGAGTGATTGTGTGTGTCTGAGCTCGCCGTGCAGCGTACAGGCACGAGACGTTGGTGACACAATCACTCAGAGTCATGAAGCTGTAGCTGCAAATTCTACTTTCACTTTTATTTCAGAAAACAGAGACGCAGCAAGATGCCGGGACCTGGGAACCCCTTTGCTTCTTCTGAGGTGTCCACTGGGGTAAGTGATAAAGGCCACCTGATTTGGTCATTGTCCACTAAAAAAAGTGGGCTGTAGGGGATAAAGAGCCAGAAAGTAGAGAGGTATTCTGTGCCTGGAGGGAGGAGGAGGAGGAGAGCTGCAGCAGTAGAGAAAGGCAAGATGAGGAAATGCCTGGGTTGTTGTGTGTTATGGTGAAATAATTTCAGGAATGAGAGGCCCTAAACCTTTGGCGGGGCACAAACAAACTGAAAAACAAAAAAAACACACCAATTGCAGCCACTGTGCCCATCAAACGCAGCTACTGTGCCCATCAACTGCTGCCAGTGTGCTCATTAATTGCTGACACTGGGGTAGATTCAGGTACCGCTGCGCACTCCTTACGGAGGCGCAGCGTCCCGTCTTTGCCCTGCGTCCCCGCAAATGAACTGCGCTACGCTTCATTCACGAAGCAGTAGCCACGTAATTTGCGTGGGCGCTCCTCAAAAATGCCCGGCGTAAGGGCGCCTAATGTAAATGATCCCGTAGGGGGCGGGAATCATTTAAATTAGGCGCGTTCCCGCGCCGAGCGTAGGGCGCATGCTCCGTCGGGAAACTTTCCCCGACGTGCATTGCGGCAATTGACGCCGCAAGGACGTCATTTGCTTCAAAGTGAACGTAAATGGCGTCCAGCGCCATTCACGATTCACTTACGCAAACGACGTAAAATTTAAACTTCGCGACGCGGGAACGACGGGTATACGTAGCATTGGCTGCCCCTGCTATTAGCAGGAGCAGCCTTACGCGAAAACCGACGTATGCAAACGACGTAAACTGCGTACGCAGGGCTCGCGTAGGGTTGTGAATCGGCGTTAGTATGCAATTTGCATACTATACGCTGACCACTACGGGAACGCCACCTAGCGGCCTGCGTAAGAATGCAGCCTAAGATATGACGGCATGAGGAGCCTTACGCCAGTCATTTCTTAGGCTGCAGTCGGCGTATCGAGGTTCCTGAATCAGGAGCATTCGATACGCCGGGGTAAGTAAGCAATTGCGCTGCGTAACTATGGTTACGCAGGTGCAATTGCTCTTTGAATCTACCCCACTGTGCCTATCAATTGCCGCTACTGTGCCCATCAATTTCTGCCAGTGTGCCCATTAATTGCTGACACTGTGCCTATCAATTGCCGCTACTGTGCCCATCGATTGCTGCCAGTGTGCCCATTAATTGCTGACACTGTGCCTATCAATTGCTGTCAGTGTGCCCATCAATTTCTGTCAATGTGCCCATCAATTGCCACTACTGTGCCCCATCAAATGCTGCCAGTGTGCATCGCCCGGCACTTACATATCTCGCAGCAGGTCAGTGGCGGTGTCCTGCTCGTCCACGCTCCTCGATGTGTTCTTCCGTCCTCTCTATCAGGTGTCCAATCACAGCGCCTGACGTTTCAGCCAATCAGGTGACAGGTAAACTGAAAGGTTATAGAGCGGTGCCAGGAGAGAGGGGCGGCGCCCATGCACCCCTTATGGACGCACCGCCACTGGTGTATGTAGGACATGTCAGGTCATGTGTCAGAAACAAACCTGAAAGACATGCTAGTGTCCCTAAGAGCTTCCTTACATGCTGATCTCATGAAATGTGTAACTGACACGTCAGTGTGTGTGTGTGTGTACTGACATACACACCCACACACTGACATACACACCCACACACTGACATACATACACGTCAGGGTATGTGTGTTAGGTAGGTCACCCCGCGCCACTCCACCGCACCTGCACCCCCCCCCCCCCCCCCCGGTGCCGGCTTCAGGCTGAACCCCCTGGTCTTTTTGCCACCTAGCAACGCCCCTGGTCAGCACTACAGCCAGGCAAGTAGCAGATTCAGGAAAATTAATCAATGGCAACTCGTGTGTTGCCTCATGTCCAGGTTTCCTTACAATTGTGGAAGATTTGTAAGTTCTTCAGGATTATTGGCTTTGCATCGTTCCTCTGAGTTCTGTAACTACTTAGCTAGCTGAGCAACGTAATGAATTTCAATGCTAGCTTTTGTCTTTGTAGACCACCATCATGGCCATAGAGTTCAATGGAGGGATTGTCATTGGATCCGACTCAAGAGTGTCCGCTGGGTGAGTCTCAATGGCTCGGGTGTCATACAATTTTTTTTTTCATTACATTCTAGTTCTGTCTATTAATCTCATTCCCCTCTCTCTCCAGAGACGCTGTGGTCAATCGTGTCTTTAATAAACTGGCTCCTCTTCATGATAAGATCTACTGTGCCCTCTCTGGTTCCGCCGCTGATTGCCAGGCTGTAGCTGATATGGTGAATTACTATTTGGAGGTGCACAGGTGAGGCCATGCCTATGCAATGGGGCCCAATGTTTCAGAGGGCCCAGTACTGCCCATCTCATAACATTGTACCCATTTAGCTGTCACAATAACCCTTTCTCTGCCAGAGCCGTGTGTGTGTGTGTATTTTGCACACGTTTAAAAAATTTATTTTAATTTAACTGAATACTGCGGAAACCCCCAAAACATTACAGTGGAAACTCGGATTGCGAGTAACGCGGTTAACGAGCCTTTCGCAATACGAGCACTTGAATCCTGCTCGTTTTGTGAGACGAGCACTGTATTTTAAAAAAATCCTGACTCGGTTTGCGAGTGTTGTCTCACAAAATTAGCAGGATTCAAGCCAAAGCGGTGTGCAATGCTGCGTTTGGCCTGAGGTGGAGGGGGCGCCGGAGCCAAGCAAAGCTCGTTCCGGCACCTCCCACCTCTGGCCACATCAGGTATTGCATGCTATTGAAGTCAATGCAGAACAAATTATTTTAGTTTCCATTGACTTCAATAGGGAAACTCGCTTTGATATTCGAGTACTTTGGATTACAAGCATTCTCCTGGAACGGATTATGCTCGTAATCCAAGGTTCCACTGTATATATTTTCGGAAAGCAGACACCCTAGAGAACAAAATATTGGTTGTTCCAAGTTTTTATGTCACACGATATTACCGCAAAGTAAAAGCTAAAAGTACATTGTAGGGCACTTAAACACAATAAATGACACATTATAAAAGATGAGGTTGCACCAAGTAAATAGATACCCAACATGTCAAACTTTAAATTTTAAATTCCAAACTTCAGTACCCTATATTTTCCATAGGCAATGCCTTAAAAGCTCCCTACAATTTGGTTTAGCCTCACAGATTAAGTCTGCTGCTAAAAAATATTGGGCTAGATTCAGGTAGGAGATACGACGGCGTATCTCCTGATACGCTGTCATATCTCAGAGATACGACGGTCGTATCTATGCGCCTGATTCATAGAATCAGTTACGCATAGATCTCCCTAAGATCCGACAGGTGTAAGTGACTTACACCGTCGGATCTTAGGATGCAATACTTCGGCGCACGCTGGGTGGAGTTCGCGTCGTTTTCCGTATCGGGTATGCAAATTAGCTGTTTACGGCGATCCACGAAGCTGCGCGCGTTCGTCGCATTCTCTTACGTCGTCGCTAGTCGGCTTTTCCCGTCGTAAAGTTACGAGTCCTATTTAGATGGTGTAAAATTAGACCATCCATGTTAAAGTATGGCCGTCGTTCCTGCATCGAATTAAATTTTTTTTTATTTGCGTAAGACGTCCGAGAATACGAAAGGACGTAACGCACGTCGCCGTTCAAAAAACACGTCGGGGCGCCGTAATTTCGCGCAAAGCACGGCGGGAAATTTTCACACGGAGCATGCGCAGAATGTTCTGTGCGGGAGCGTGCCTAATTTAAATGGTACACGCCCCATTTGAATTAGGCGGGCTTGCGCCGGATGGCTTTACGTTACACCGCCGTGAGTTTACACGCAAGTGCTTGGTGAATCAGGCACTTGCGCTGAAAAGTTGCGGCGGTGTAACGTAAATGAGTTACGTTACGCCGCAGCGCAGGTACCTGAATCTAGCCCATTGCTCTTACTCCAAGGTGCGCAGCATTGTATATCGCAATCAACGTCTTCAACTATATCTTGGGGCCCCCATGGTGGCGGAACGCCAGGGCTCAGTCACAAGTGAGACCTTTCCGACCCTGGTAGTTCCGCCACTGCTAGGTAGTATAGGCTGGAGCCTCAGTGACGGCCCAATGGAATCTTCATTCGAAGTGTAAAAACCCTTGTTTGCTGATGTTGGCTCATATTGAAAAATAAATATATACCGTATTTATCGGCGTATAACACGCACCCTAACTTTAAGAGGGAAGTTTCAGGAAAACAACTTTCCACAGCCCCCTGCGTATAACACACAGGCACAGTTTACCCTCTAATTTCAGGGTAAAAAAGTGAGTGTTATACGATAATAAATACAGTAACTCATGACTCAACCCGACAGGATAAGCAGTATTGTCTATATTTATGCTTTCTTGCACATCTTTTTTCACTGCAGTATGGAACTGGACACTGCGCCCTTAGTGGTAGCCGCTGCAAACCTTGTAAAGGGGGTCAGCTACAAGTACAAGGAGGAGCTGTCTGCACATCTCCTCGTGGCTGGCTGGGACAAGAAAAATGGAGGACAGGTGAGTGAGAAACTAATTGAATCCATACAAAGAAGGTAAAAAGTAGAAATAGATGAATCTGGGGGGAATTTAATAAGATCTGATTGGTAAGAGATCATGTGGAATAAGTAGTGTGTG
Organism: Rana temporaria; assembly: GCF_905171775.1. Taxonomy (NCBI): domain Eukaryota; kingdom Metazoa; phylum Chordata; class Amphibia; order Anura; family Ranidae; genus Rana; species Rana temporaria. Next base: position 165,712,425 of record NC_053497.1, read on the forward strand.
ACCATAATGGGATATATGGGGAGATTGTGTAGACTTTGCCCTATTACTCCGAAATGTTACTCTGATGCTGCGTACACACGACCGTTTTTCATGACGAGAAAAATGCAATTTTTTATATTGGTCATTAAAAACGATCGTGTGTAGGCTCCAGAGCATTTTTCTCAACGTGAAAAATGGGCATTACAAATTTATATAAAAAAAGGGCTGACAATTTTGAAAAAAAAAACACAATTTCTTTTACTTTTTGCTATAATAAATATCCCTAATTAAAAAAAAAACACAATTTTTTTCCTCAGTTTAGGCCGATATGTATTCTTTACATATTTTTGGTAAAAAAAGCGGGCAATAAGCATATATTGATTGGTTTGCGCAAAAGTTATAGCGCCTAGAAAATAAGTTAATTATTTATGGCATTTTTATTATTATTTTTTTATGGCGGGGATCTGCAAATAATTGCGGCGGACATTTATACAGTGATCAGTGCTATAAATATGCACTGATTACTATATAAATGTCACTGGCAGGGAAGGAGTTAACACTAGGGGCGATCAAGGGGTTAACTGTGTTACCTAGAGAGTGATTCTAACTGTAGGGGGAAGGGACTGACTGGGGGAGGAGACCAATCAGTTTCCCTATATACTAGGAACACATAGGTAGATTCAGGTAGAGTTAGGCCGGCTTATCAGTAGATAAGCCGACCTAACTCAGAATCTATGCCGACGTATGTTTAAGCGTATGCTCAAACAGAGATACGCTTAAACATATCTAAGATACGACGGCTTGCGCCGTCCTATCTTAGATTGCAATTTTTCTGATGGCCGCTAGGTGGCGCTTCCATTGCGGCCGGCATAGAATATGTAAATGAGTTTCTACGCCGATTCACGAACGTACGCTCGGCCGCCGCAGTCGATTTACGCCATTTCCGTAAGGCCTTTACAGGCCTAAAGTTATTCCACCTATTAGGTGAAATAACAATGTTAAAGTATGGCCGCCGTTCTCGCCGCGAGATTCGAATTTTTTACGTCGTTTGCGTAAGTTGTCCGCGAATCGGGAGTTACGTCGTTTACGTCCACGTCGAAATCAATAGGCCCGTACGACGTACTTAGCCGCAATGCGCACTGGGAAATGTAGGCGCCCGGCGCATGCGCAGTAGCCACAAAACGTAAAAAACGTGAGGTCAAGCCTCATTACCATTAAACACGCCCCCCCCAACCCATTTGAATTAGGCGCCCTTACGCCCGCCACATTTACACTACGCCGCCCTAAGTAAGGAGGCAAGTACTTTGAGAATACAGTACTTGCCTCTCTTACTTAAGGCGGCATAGTTTAAACGTGCTAGGCTACGCCGCCGCAAATTTGCGCGCCCCTACCTGAATCTACCTAACACAATCTGTCTCCTTTCCCCTGACAGGACGTGGATCTACACACATCCATGTTCCTGCTCTGTCACGAGCGATCGCAGGTGCCCGGCTGACATCGCAGCCACAGAGCACACGCATCAGCTCCTCGGTCTATAAGTCGCTGATCGCTGCCCATACTAGTAAAAAATAACAATAAAATCCATAAAAATATCCCATAGTTTGTAGACGCGATAACTTTTACCAAAAATATGTAGCAGAAAACATTGTGGCCTAAATTTATGAAGACATTATATTTTTTACATTTTTTTATTGGATGTGTTTAATAGCAGAAAGTAAAAAATATAATTTTTTTGTTCAAAATTGGTGTTTTTTGGTTTATAGAGAAAAAAGCATGCGAATACTTTTCGCATGCAAAGAGGTGAGCAAATACCACCAAAAGAAAGTTCTGATTGTGGGGAAAAAAGGATATCCATTTTATTTGGGTACAGTGTCGCACGACCGTGCAATTGTCAGTTAAAACGACGCAGTGCTGTATCGCAAAAAATGGCCTGGTCATTAAGGGGATAAATCCTTCCGGGGCTGAAGTGGTTAAAGGAAACCTGTCTTTAGAGAAATAAGCTGGCTGCGATCACTGTCCTCTAGATTTTAACATGCCAGCTTCCTGACAATCATACCAATTGACCGCGCAATTGTCAGTTAAATTAGTGCAGTGCTGTATCACATCTTTTTTTTTTTTTTCTTTGTCTATCACAAAAAATGGCCTGGTCATGAAGGGGGTAAAACTTCTGGAGCTGAAGTGGTTAAAGTGAATTAAGTATTCGCATGCTGTATTAAAAATGTTTACCGTATTTATCGGGTTATACCATGCGCCAGCGTATAACGCGCACCCCAAGTCTTAGAAAGGTAAAAAAGGAAAAAAAAGAAAACTTAAATTTTTGCCCTGCGTCCATCGGGGGCCTTGTCCGGCGTCCGTCTGCGGCCTTGCGCGGGGTCCGTCCAGCCTTGTGGGTGTCCGTCTGCGGCTTCCTTGCTCGGGGTCCGTCGGCGGCTTTGGAGGTGTCCGTCTGCGGCCTCCATCCAGGTGTCCGTCTCTGTCCAGCGTGTCCGTCTGCGGCCTCCATCCAGGTGTCCGTCTCTGTCCAGCGTTTCCGTCTGCGGCTTTGGAGGTGTCCGTCTGCGGCCTCCATCCAGGTGTCCGTCTCCGTCCAGCGTGTCCGGTGTTCGTTTTTGGATTTGGTGCGAGCCGAGAGGAGCCGGATTTCCTGTGTGTTCGGCTTGTCTCGGCTTCTCTCGCGTGGCTGAGGGCGGAGCCGAGCCTAGCCGAATGCGCAGTACACTCGGCTCTAGGCTGCGGCGGGCGGAGCCAAGCGTGGCCGAGCCTAGCCGAGTGCGCAGTACACTTGGCTCGGCTCGACTCTAGGCTAGAGGCTCAGAGACAGCGGGGATCGGCGTATATCGCGCACCCACAATTTTCCCCTGATTTTAAGGGGAAAAAAGTGCGCGGCATGCGCCGATAAATACGGTACATACACAGATTGTATAAGGGAATTAATAATCATGTAAAGCTCAAACCTTGTAACCAAAATGTGCACTTTATCCATCTCTCCTGACCAGGTGTATGGGACGTTGGGTGGGATGATAAGCCGGCAGCCTTTTGCCATCGGAGGATCTGGCAGTTCCTATATATATGGTTATGTGGACTCCATTTATAAGCCAGGAATGACCAAAGAGGAGTGTGAGAGGTTCACTGTCCATGGTAAGGGGCTCGGAGTGGATCTTTACAATGAAAAAACTATAAACTAAAGGGTAACTTCACTTTCGTGGGGGAAAAAAAAAAAAAATAGCAAATATAACAAATAATATATAAAAGTGCAGCACAAGTCATATTGTAATTAAATGTTCTTAAAAATGACCTTTCCTTTTCAATCTGCAGCCTCTGCAATTTCCTGTAAAATGCAATGTGGTAACCTGGAGGTGTTCTGTACGCAGATGGGGTACAGAACTCCACCCACAAATGTAATGATTGGCTCACTGATTATCCCAGACGTCTGCACTAAGATACAAGTCAGATATCAGGCATCCCCTGCAACACAAATGTCATTTTTGGTAAAATACTCCCAAAGGAAAATCACGTCTAAGGCCCCTTTCACACAATCAGATCAGTCCGCCTGAAAAACTGATCCGATTGTGTGAAAGGGGCCCTTAGACGTGATTTTCCTTTGGGAGTATCTCACCAAAAATGACATTTGTGTTGCAGGGGATGCCCGATATCTGCACCTCTATGGAGCGGCGGATGTCAGCGGTGACATGTCCACTGACATCTGCCGCTATCCGATCCTGTTTGTGAAATCCAGACGGATAGAAACCCTATTTTCCATCCGTCTGGAGAATCGATCTGGATAGGATCAGATGAAAATGGACAGGCGGTCCGTTTTCATCCGATCTCCATAGAGGATAGTGGGGCTTTGACAGGTCTGTCTCTGCACAGTGAGTGGAGATGGACTTGTCATCCGCCTGCTCAGCGGGGATCAGCGGATCGATCCCTGCTGAGCAAAGCAGAAACTAAATAACGGACAAGCCTGTCACTTTCCTCATTAGAACCCTGCAGGTGCAGAAGCTAATTGATAATTATATATCAGACAGGAGGCTCATATCTTATGCATTATCTTTCTTTATTAATGCCCATAGCAGAAATACAACTTTTTCAGTAATTTCAAGTAGAAAACGTTTAACTGAAAGAAAAGAAAAAACTACAACACCCAGCAGCCCTCAGGCTGGGTCTGCCAATCATGAGGCAGGACAGCCGGCATATAAGGGGCTGCCTCCTTAGACCCTTCCTCTTTCTTTCTGCTCATGGCAGAGCATACAAGATAAGTACTTCATATATCTTTATTCTGTGATTGTATATATATATATATATATATATATATATTGTCCCTGATACCGAATGTGGTGTCAGGTAACTTTGTTGAATAATGTTTAATATATTGTGGAATATTGGGGGTTTTTCCCTTGTATTCCCCCGATTTTACGTTTTTACTTCTGTCTCCCTGATACCGGATGTCCCGATGTCAGGTAGTTTTGTTGGAAATTTTGGTTGTTTTATTTGGAAAGTTGTGGAATATGGGGGGTTCCCCCTGTTATTCCCCGATTTTTGCACTTTTATGTCTGTTTTCCCTGACACCGCACGGTGTCAGGTAGTTATGTTTGAGCCTTATTTGAAATCTTTCACTTTGATTTCTTTTACTTTTTAGTCATCCTGAAATCCTTCACTTGATTTCTTTTACTTTAGTCATCCTGACTTGGGCTTCCCCATTTCCCTGGCGCCGGAGCGCTGCGGCGTCCTCCGTGCGGGGTCCGTGCTGTTCCCTTGCTCCCTCAGCGGGCGCCATCTCTGGGCAGCTGTCCCCCCCCTCTCCTTCCTCCCCACGCTCGCCTTCGCGCGCTTGGTCGGTGGGCGGAGTCTCCGCCGCGGCTGCTCCTCCCCCTTCTCGCCGTCTACGGTGCCTCTCTCGATCCGGGTGACACCTCGGCGTTCCCCCCCCCCCCCTATCTCCGAGCAGGACGGGAAAGAGCGGGTCTCATCGACCGCTCTGTCCCTCACATCCACGGCTCAGTTAAGACTCCAGAGGCCGTAGTCTCGCGAGACTTCGCCTCTGGAGTTAAAATCTCGTCAGGCTCTCCTCCCACCGCAAGCTGTCAGCGGTGTTGGAGGCAGGAACCTTACATGTTTCCATTAATTAAAGGCTAATCTATACATGAATATAAATTAAATAAATAAATAAATTAAATAAATAAATTAAATAAATAAATTAAATAAATAAATTAAATAAATAAATAAATTAAATCAATAAATTAAATCAATTAAATCAATTAAATAAATTAAATAAATAAATTAAATAAATAAATTAAATAAAATAAATAAATAAATCTAATTAAATAAATAAATAAATAAATATTAATTCTCGTTTCTGGGGAATTTATTCCCTAGAATAGATACGAATAGATACCTCATTTATCAGGAAAATAATTAATAAAAATATAGATAAACACATCTAAATAAATAATATTTATATAATGTACAAACAAATAAATACATTTATAGCATGTTCCTGTACATGCCTGCCATATGTTACTGTGCTGTTTCACGGTGCTGTCCGCAGACAGCAGATTCTTCTCCTGTGGCTGACGATTGGACCTTACCCCTGCTAGCGCCCCTGTCGGGGTGGACACAGTCCTGGCAGGCCGAGCCTACCTCAGTGCGGCACAGGTTCAAGAACTGATCGGTAGGTCCATCCAGGCTACCATGGCGTCGGTTCCAACCCGCCTGCGCCCCTATGTCCGGACCAGCCGACAATGGTATACGGCCCCTAAATAGGGCAAGGTGTCCCAATGACACCGCCTCCGACTCCCCGGCAGGGGAAGTAAATAACATGTCCCAGGCAGTACCCTCCCAGGACTGCCGACCCACTGCCCTCCCAGACTCCTACCGACCCCTGAGCCTCGGGGAGATGCACATGCAGAGGCAGCAGTCCACTAGACGGACTAAGCCAGACTCATTCGTGGATTCTTCTAGAACAGTCCACGGAGTCCGAGGCGGCTAACACCTTGAGTCTGAGGATGATGATTATGAGAGCAGTGGGCACATGGCGCTTCATGACGACGCCAACCCTGTGTCCCAGGGTGAAACATTATTGGACTCTCGTGGAGAGCCATTTTCGATCAGGGGGCGCTTATCCACCCACACTCCGGTGACTGGGCACCCCAATATATCGAATACTGGATCCGGAGATCGATCGGTAAAGCTAACCGAAACATGTTGTGGGCGGAATGCCCGCCTTTCCAGTACCAAATAAGATTGTGCACACTCCCGAGGTGGACCCATACTCTTGAGGTATCTCACCAAACACGGGAAGTATTCCTAGGGGAATAGAGAGGACCTTTTAAGACCACACAGGACAGGGTCTTAGATCTTTGGACCTATCACCAAACCCTACGCCTTAGTGAGCAGGCTACCGCCTCTGTACAGCCGGTTGACCTAGCCCAACTTAGGGGCTGGGCCCAACGGGCAGTTTTGCCCCCTGGAATGCGCGTACACTTCGTGTTCGACAGAACGCCGCCGCTCAATCCTAAGGAAACTTGGCCCCACCTAGCCGAATCAGAACCTGGATCGGCCGCCGTAGATATGTTAGGCGGGTTCACCAGACATGGACCTGGTCCCCCATCCCATTCGGGTTTTCAAACCTGTACACCGTCCTAATAGACAACGAGTTGCAAGACCTTGAACCAAACAAGCGTTCATTTTCCTGTTAACTTGTGAAATCTCACCAAATTACGGCACCCTGCGGAACAGGGGCGAGGTGGATCAGCTACTTGTACAACCTACTCTTAATGGCTCGTTCTCCTCACCTGACGAACAAACACGCCTCCTGGACGGGCGGATCGCTTCAGGATCTGGGACTCCTCATAAATCACACCAACCGAGCGATCCTTCGGCTGCCCATGACCACTTAGGCGCCATCTGCAAAGGAGCAGGTTTAGCTCAGGGCTAGGGTGCCTGCCCTGCATGCATTTGATTCTGGGTTCAAGCCCAGGATAGTCTGCGATATCACGGACCAGGGCTCAGCGTGGCCACATCTCCACTGTTAGATCAGTATCGTGCTGGGCAAGCAACGGGTGTCCTTACGCGGACTGGCTCGCTTAGTCGGCCTGTTATCGGCGTCAATCCAGGCCATTTTCCAGCCCCTCTTCACTATCGAGCCCCCCAGAGACTCGAGGCTCTACACCTTCGCTAAGGGTTTTCGCTATGCAGACGAAGTCGCTTTGGACGCAGTAGCCATAGTGGAACTACGGTGGTGTTTACGTCATGCTGTCAAATGGAACGGCGAGTCCGTCTTCAATTCTACACCGGATTTCGTCATAGGGTCGGATGCCAGCCGCCTCGGCTGGGGTACTCGGTGCAGCCCCTCGTCCACAGGAGGGACGCGGTCCGCAGAGGAATCTCTGCTGCACATCATCACTGGAATCCCGGCGGCTTTCTTGCCACCAGGAGTCTACTGCCACACACATCAACCTGCTGTGTGTTCTTGCAGATAGACAACGTAACCACAGTCCGGTACGTTGATCGCTTTGGGGGCCCCAGATCCAGTCCTAGCGGTTCGGGCAAAAGACTTCGGGCCTTTCTGCCTGGAACGCAGCATCGTTCCGGTTGCGGAATATAGCCCAGGCTATTCCAATATGGTGGCAGATTGGAATTCTCGTTACCTGGCTGATTCCAGCGATTGCCGACTGCACCGACCAGTGTTCCTGGCCCTCGCTCACCTAAGGGATCCTTCTCTATGGACCCGTTCACCTCTCGCCTCATCCATCAGCTCCCGCACTTTTACAACCGGGAGCCGGATCCGGAGGCGCACACTGTGGACGCCCTCGGCCAACCTGGTCACTGGGGACACACTACGCGTTTCTCCCCGTTCCCGATGACCCTCTGGGTCCTTCTCGTAGCAAACCTGAGAGCATCAGTCGTGCGGCTCACTCCGCGGTGGCCGACACAACCATGGTTTTCCCCTCCTTCTGGAGATGACTGTGGATCTCCCCAGGTTGCTTCCTCACTCCCCTCATCGCCTTGCCGGTCCGAAGGGGGATCTGCACCCGCTCCTCACGAAACACACCCTACCTCTCTTCGCAGGGTTGGTTTCGGGGTGCCGGTCGCGGACAGCGACTTTTCGAGAGCGACTAGGGATCCCTTTTTCCTTGGCCTGGACCCGGGAATAGATCGGCATCTCGATCAGCCGGGGGTCTCTGGGTTTCCCGGTGTGATCAACGACAGGTTGATCCCTTTAAAGGCGCCTGGGTCTGTAGTAGCCTACTGTTGGGCGGACTTTTGATTCCGGGAGGCCCTTTAGCTCCCTTAACGTCTATCGCTCTGCGATCTCAGCCTGCCGCTCCCTTGTAGACTTGCCTGGTGGGTAAAAATCCGTCGGTGTGCCGACTTGGTAGGCGTTAGGTCGAAACGCCCATCTCGCCCAAGTATCAACACTCTTGGATGTGACCAAGGCCCTGACCATGTCCTCGGACTGGGGGGGACAATGGCACTCTATCTTTGAGGTTACTGCCTTTCAAACTTACTGTCCTCTCGTATCTGATTCCGCCTAACGTGTGTCAGGCGTACGGACGTTGGACGTTTCCAGGCGTCGGTTCTCGCCTCAGAATCAGGTTTTCCGGAGTTCTTAGGACAAAGACGGGACTTCAAGCGGTTTTCTACCCGCTCTTCTCCGCGCATCCACGCCTGTGTGTGTCCCGCTGCCTACAGACTTGCGAGTCCTTGTCGGCCCGTTGCGATCTTCGCAATTCTCCCTACTCCTCGTTTTCCTACGTTAAACCTCATTTTCCGGTTTCCGCGACTACGCTAGCCAGAGGGGTACGGTCGGTCATGGGAATGACAGGGTTTGACATAACCCTGGTTGGTGCCCACTCCTACTGAGGGGCGGTGGCTATTAAGGTCGTCACCTCGGTAGGCTCCCTCTAGGACCTACTGCTAGCGGCGGACTGGTCGTCCCGACCACCTTCCACCAATTCTGCTTTAGACCGGAGGAACACATATCTATGTCAGTTTTGTAGTTTATTTCGACTGTTATCTTTAATATATACATTGTTGTAGCTTTGAACTTGCATAAGATATGAGCCTCCTGTCTGATATATAATTCGAGATTTTCCTAGCTTGTGACGGAAAATATTAATTATATGAAGACAGGAGGCGAGTATCTTCCCTCCCAACCCAACCCTATCACGATGTTGTCTCTCTTGTTCTAGGCCATTGCATCACGCATCCTACAGGTCGGAGGCTGATACGCCCCGGGACTTCGTTTTTCAATATCACCGTCGAGATTGCGGTTCCCATTTCGATCCATGGGTTTTTGTGCACCACAGACCGGAAGTGGAGGTTCCTACTGCGTTCCGGATCCGGAGCATGGATGCCGTCGACTGAATCCTGTCCGGAAGTTCCAGTTTGCCAGGCTCCCGGTGTTTCGAACTGTTTTTTCTATTCCAGGTTTCCTGCCGATTCGCCTCAAGAAAGAGGAAGGGTCTAAGGAGGCAGCCCCTTATATGCCGGCTGTCCTGCCTCATGATTGGCAGACCCAGCCTGAGGGCTGCTGGGTGTTGTAGTTTTTTCTTTTCTTTCAGTTAAACGTTTTCTACTTGAAATTACTGAAAAAGTTGTATTTCTGCTATGGGCATTAATAAAGAAAGATAATGCATAAGATACTCGCCTCCTGTCTTCATATAATTAATATTTTCCGTCACAAGCTAGGAAAATCTCGAATTATAAAACCACTTCCATACAGATTTACTCTGCACATGGGCACAAACAATTTGCTATTTCTTCATAATAACAAAAGGTAGGAATCTGCAACAAAGTTTGTTAAAAATCCAGCATTTTTCCCCAATAGTGGAATTACTCTATAAAGCTAATTTTCCACAAAAAAAATAAATCTCTATAGTGAGCTAATGTGTATGTATGTTCCACGTCATGAAGGCGTCATTAAAAGCCAGCGGCTACACATATTGCAGCTGCTGGCTTTTAATAATTGGTCACAGGGCCGATCCGCCCAATAGGCAAGCCGCTTAGGGCCCCGCAAAACTGCGGAGGGCCCCCCAAATTACTAGAGGCCTCGCCTGGTGAGAAGTAATTTTCGGCCCCTCACCCCGCTTCTCAACTCGCTGGCTGCCTGGGAGAAGAGGTAAGAAGTCAGCACTCCCCGCTTCTCACTTTAATGTAAGATGTAATTTCTGACAGCAGAACACCCCCTCGTGCCGCTTCTCAACTTTAATCTTTAATGTGACATGTCACTGTCGGCAGCCCCCACCCCCGCTTCAAGTCATTTTCGGCAGCCCCCCCCTTGCTTAGGGCCCCAGGGAGGTCAGGATCGGCACTGATTGGACACTTACCTGTCCTGCTGTCCCTCAATGTCGGCAGTAGGGTTCCCGGTGCGAAGACGAAAGGCTACACTGCCGCCGCCATTACGGCTATTGCTTTTTTAATATCTACTCAATAACTGCAAAAAAGAATTCCCGTACAGCTTTTTGGAGGTTGATTTTTTATTCTTGTGCTGGCCATACACTATACATAAAATCAGACGAAATTTTGTCATTTAGACAATTTGTTCGTTTTTCGGCCAGTTAATGGGCATAAATTGGTAATCGGTTGGGACGTTTTTGAAACGAAAAAACTAAGTTATGACTGGAGATTTTTTTCCCGAACGAACGATAAATTGAAAGGTTAATGTGTTTCCCGTCCAAACTGTTTGCATTAGGTACTGTATTTATTGGGGTATTGCACGCTACGGCGTATAGCGCGCACTCCTAATGTGGACCCGCATTCCTGTAAAAAAAACATTTTAGTACTTACAGTTTTGGTGTCTTGCGCGGCGTCCATCGGCGGCCTCGTCGGGTCCGGCGTCCGCCTGCGGCTTCGGTGGTGTCCTCCTCGTCGGGTCCGGCGTCCATCTGCAGCTTCGGTGGTGTTCTCTCGCGCTGTTACCCGTCGATTCGCCGCTTCCCGCGCTCAGTTTGAATGCCTGCGCCGACATATAACGTCGTGCAGTACGCTCGGCTTCGCTCGTGCTCACGCTCTGTGACGTTTATGCGAGAGCACGAGCGAAGCTGAGCCTGGCCGAATGTAGTAGCCGAGTATACTGCACTCGGTAAATGTCGGCACAGGCATTCAAACTGAGCGCGGGAAGCGGGTATCGGCGTATATCGCACACCCACGATTTTCCCCTTATTTTAAGGGGAAAAAAGTGCGCGGTATACGCCGATAAATACGGTATATGAGAAAACTAACAATAAAAATGGTTCATTTATGTCCATTGAACGATTTATCGGTGATTACAAGATGGCACTATCGTTTGCTCTCACGGCCAAATTTTAGTTTTTCGAAAATGGGTTTGAATGATTTTTTCGCATAGTGTATGGCCAGCATTACTCTCCCTAGTAGTAGTTTCTGTATTAATGATTCTATGTTGCTTTTCTCTCCTCCCAGCTCTGTCACTGGCAATGAGCCGAGACGGTTCCAGTGGAGGGGTGATCTATCTAATGACTGTAACAAAGGACGGATCGAAGCAGACTCTCCTAACCGGGGATGACATTCCTAAATTCTATGACCTGTAATCACTGGATATAAATATTTGTACATTAATAAATTCATTTCAATAACATTTGCAAGACTTTTTTTTTGTCATTTTTTTCTACATATTTGTTAACTATAAAGTCACAAAACCCAAAAAAGGAACTTTGCTGGGTTCAGAATGTTCTGTCCCACTTACATGTATTTTTATTGAAATGCTTCAGGTTATTATTGTTTTCTAAAAAGACACACAGGGGGTTATTTACGAAAGGCAAATCCACTTTGCACTACAAGTGCAAACTACAAGTGCAAAGTGCATTTGAAATTGCATTGAAAGTCCACTTGGAAGTGCAGTTGCTGTAGATCGGAGGGGGACATGCAAGGAAAATAAAAAACAGCATTTTTGCTTGTACATGATTGGATAATAAAACATGGCACCCCTAATTCAGTGGCATCTTTTTTCGCTTTGTGATAAGCAAGCTATTGTAGGCAGAGAATTACTTACCGTATTTATCGCGGTATAACGCGCTCCCGCGTATACCGTGCACCCCCAAAGTTGACCTGAATCCTGTGGAAAAAAAGTTTTTTTGTAGTTTTTGTACTTACAGTTTTGGTGTCTTGCGCAGCGTCCATCGGCAGCCTCGTCGGGTCCGGCGTTCGTCTGCGGCTTCGCGTGTCCTCTTCGGCGGGTCCGGCGTCCTTCTGCGGCTTCGGGTGTCCTTCTGCGGCGGGTCCGGTGTCCTCTTCGGCGGGTCCGTTGTCCTCTTCGGCGGGTCCGGTGTCCTCTTCGGCGGGTCCGGCATCCTTCTGCGGCGTCCTCGCGTCCTCCCCGCTCGTTTCCCGCACCGAGTTTGAATACTGCGCCGACATATACAGAGCGCAGTACACTCGTGTATTGTCGGCAATGCTCGGCTACCTGCGCTGACGTCCTGTACGTCCAGGACGTGAGCGCGGAAGGAGCCGAGACTGCCCGACTATACCCGAGTGTACTGCGCTCGGTATATGTCGGCGTAGTATTCAAAACTCGGCGCGGGAAAGCGGGTATCGGCGTATACCACGCACCCACGATTTTGCCCTGATTTTCAGGGCAAAAAAGTGTGCGGTATACGCCGATAAATACGGTAATTAGGGGTGTGATGCTCTGTTCACACTACTGTGAAGTGATTTTGATGCAATTTGCAGTGTAATTATGTAGTGCAACTTTGATGCAAATTTGGTTTTATTTTCATAGCTCCCAACTGTCTCTGATTTCGAGGGACTGTTTCCCCTATTTGGAACAAAGTCCCTCTGTTCCTCTTTCCTCCTCATTTGTCCCTCATTTTAGTATGCCCCAGTTGAAGTGTCATTACACGAAACCGGTCGGGCACATACATTGGCCCCAGCCATTCCTTGCTGTGCTACTTTTTCTTCGAATACAGGGATTTTAATATTTTTGCATTTTTGGCTTTTTTCCTTTGCTGTTGTTTTTATGCATTTTTATTTGAGTGTGTTCATGTTTGGCTAATCACCTTTTTTGGACAATACATTTTGTATTTTTTACACTATGAGGAGGCGTCCTCTTTTGTTTTTCTTTTTCTATGGTGAGTCCATCCTATGCCTTATAAAAAATAGTGGTTTACCACTTCCACGTCTGAAGTCGTTTTCGGATCACTACCAACATGGAGAATCGCGGTCCAGAGCCACTGAGAGAAGCCGTTCCCCATTCATTGGGTTGATCAAGCGTGTCTGACCCAACACCATATGGTGGTCCTGGGTCCACCACATCTGATAAGAGTATTTTATCTCTTCTCAACCTGTTGATTGTAAACGTCTCTGAATGGGATCGTAGAAACGGTTACATCGAATTAACAGGCATTATTTCTCTCATAAGCTCTGAGGGCTGGATTCATGTGGATGGACACTATATATACAGTTTGATTGAGTTTCATGAATTTCATTATTCACTAATGAACTTTATTATTTTTTGTGCTATTTTCACATGTCAGATGTGTGCTTGGATACATCGCATTAGCGTTTTATCCTCATAACCGTACCTTTATTTGGTTAGGCTTCATGCTTGGCGCTGCACTTTTTATTCTTATTTGTTTACACAATTTATTCCTTTGTTGTGTTGGCTGCCACGTTTGACACTATATTGGATGAGCACAGTATATATTTTTTATAATTTAAATGTAGCGCCTGGCTACATTTATAGCAGGTGCTGTGCTAAATTTAGAGGGTGACCAGAGAGTTAGTTGCCTCTGACCGTGTTTATTTGACGAAATTTTAGGGCCTCTGTGCCAGCTTTGGCTGTGCTGTGTGTCCACTGTCATTGTCTGGGGGGCCTCACACCCCAGGCCGACAAGTGGCAGCAGTAGTCAGGGTCGTGTAGATACTTCTCCTCGGCAGCCAATCAGGAGGGTTGATTGCCTCGCTGTGCATGCTGGGGAGGGGTATTTAGGGGGCAGACGCCATTGGTTCCAGGTCGTTTTGCCGCCATCCACCTGGGCAGTCGTCCCACCACCCCGTGTGTGGCCCTCCTGGCCTGGGTGTGTGTTACATACATAGTTACATAGTTAGTCAGGTTGAAAAAATACTTAAGTCCATCCAGTTCAACCATAAAAAACACAGTAAAATCCTATACACCCAACTCCATACCCACAGTTAATCCAGAGGAAGACAAAAAAAACAGCAGAGCATGCTCCAATTTGCTACAGCAGGGGAGAAAATTCCTTCCTGATCCCCCCAAGAGGCAATCAGATTTACCCTGGATCAACTTTACCTACAAATCTTAGTACTCAGTTATATTCTGTACATTTAGGAAAGTATCCAGGCCTTTCTTAAAGCAATCTACTGAGCTGGCCAGAACCACGTCTGGAGGGAGTCTATTACACATTTTCACAGCTCTTACTGTGAAGAAACCTTTCCGTATTTGGAGGTGAAATCTCTTTTCCTCTAGACCAGGGGTGTCAAACTGGCGGCCCTCCAGCTGTTGCAAAACTACAAGTCCCATGAGGCATTGCAAGGCTAACAGTTACAAGCATGACTCCCACAGGCAGAGGCATGATGGAACTTGTAGTTTTGGAACAGCTGGAGGGCCGCCAGTTTGACACCCCTGCTCTAGACGTAAAGAGTGCCCCCTTGTCCTCAGTGTTGACCGTAAAGTGAATAACTCAACACCAAGTTCACTGTATGGACCTCTTATATATTTGTACATGTTGATCATATCCCCCCTTATTCTCCTCTTCTCAAGAGTGAATAAATTCAGTTCCTCTAATCTTTCCTCATAGCTGAGCTCCTCCATGCCTCTTATCAGTTTGGTTGCCCTTCTCTGCACTTTCTCCAGTTCCCAGTGTTCCTGGCTCTGGGACCACGTTGCACGGAGCAATAATTTACCTCGCAGACTCAGTGGGTAGACTGAGTCTGCAAAACCTCAAAGTGGTCCTGTGCTGTCCGTCCTGAGGGAGGAAGTTGACCAATTAAGAACCTGTCTGGGGGAAAACCGAGCACGAGGTTGGTACCTCAGGAGAGGCCTACTGCTTCATCGAAGGACACTTCGTTTCTGAGAGGCTGAATGATGGTCGCCTATCAGTTCCTGATATAACTCAAGTTGTTCAAAGGAGATCCGGGTGCTGAATCCAGTTTGAAAAGGATTTTGGACCGAGACTATCTCCGACTTTTAGGAGGGTCTGTGGCAGAGACTTGGCCTAAATTTTCCGGGTGACATTCTGGCTGCCAGGCTGGTGAGAGAGGCCTATCCAGATGCACTATACCCACTCTGGCTATAGTGGCGACGAAAGTTGTCGTTGGAAGCAGGATTGTTTCCGAAACCAGTTACACCTGAATCCACTACCTTCCATGTTTTCTATCCCTTCACCTTCTACTATTTTTACAATTTTTACCCCGTTGGGTAATAAAGCACAGAAAAAAAACATCTACAGTGTGGACATTGACTTTACTGCAGCTCTCATCCAGTACCCTTGACGGTGGAGAAATAGAGGTAACATGCCACCCAACTCAAACCAGCAGCTCCTTCGGGAGTAGTGCTACATAAACAGACAGATCTCCATTCTGTCAGGGATGAGGAGACAGATCTGTTGTTCCTAATGCTTAGGAACAGCAATTGGTCTCCTCCCCCAGTCAGTCCCATCCCCATACAGTTAGAAACACACATGAAGGAACACATTTAACCCCTTGATCACCCCTAGTCTTAACCCCTTCCCTGCCAGTGACATTTACACAGTAATCAGTGACTATGTTTAGCTCTGATCGCTCTATAAATGTCAGTGGTCCCAGTGTCAGTGTCTGATCTTTCCACCGCAATGTCGCGGTACTGCAGATTGCCGCCATTACTAGTAAATAAAAATAATAATAAAAATGCCATATATCTATCCCGTATTTTGTAGACTGTATAACTTTTGTGCAAAACAGTCAATATTCACTTATTGTGATTTTTTTTTTACAAAAATATGTAGAAGAATACATATTAGTCTAAACTGATGTAGACATTTTATAAATGTTTTATTTTTTGGGATATTTATTATAGCAGAAAGTAAAAAATATTGTGTTTTTTATAAAAAATTACGCTTTTTTTGTTTATAGTGCAAAAAGTAAAAGCCGCAGAGGTGATCAAATACCACCAAAAGAAAGTTCTATTTGTGGGTAAAAAAGGACATACATTTTGTTTGGGTACAGTATCGCACGATCGCGCAATTGTCAGTTAAAGCGACGCAGTGCCGTATTGCAAAAAAACGGCCTGGTTAGGAAGTGGGTATATCCTTCCGGGGGTGAAGAGGTTAACCACTTCCCGACCCGCGTATTGTAAATGTACGTCCTCTTTTTAAACATGGATATCTCAGTAACGGCAGCAGCTGCTGCCACAACTGAGATATCCATGTTTTCAGCAGGTGGCCGTGTAAACGATAACGGCGGTCTCCGCGGCGGGTTCGCCGCGAGATCGCCGTTATCGGTGACGGGAGAGGACCCCCCCTCCCGCTGCTTTTCCGCGCCCTCCGCCGCTTACCGGAGCCGTCGGTAGCGGCGGAGGAGATCCGATGCTGCCGCCTGGAGAGTGAGGACTGTAGTGAGGGCAAGATGGCCCCCACCCGTCCTCATAGCTCTGCTGGGCGGAAGTGACGTCAAAACGCATACACGAGTAGCGCCCGCATATGAAAACGGTGTTCAAATCACACAAGTGAGGTATCGCCGCGATCGTTAGATCGAGAGCAATAATTATAGCCCTAGAGCTACTCTGTAGCTCAAAAAATGCAACTTATAGAATTTTTTAAACGTCGCCTATCTAGATTTTTAAGGGTAAAAGTTTGACGCCATGCCACGAGCGGGCGCAATTTTAAAGCGTGACATGTTGGGTATCATTTTACTCGGCGTAACATTATCTTTCACAATATATAAAAAAATTGGGCCAAATTTATTGTTGTCTTATTTTTTTATTCAAAAAAGTGAATTTTTTCCAAAAAAAGTGCGCTTGTAAGACCGCTGCGCAAATAAGGTGTGACAAAAAGTATTTCGATGACCGCCATTTTATTCTCTAGGGTGTTAGAAAAAAAATATATATAATGTTTGGGGGTTTTAAGTAATTTTCTAGCAGAAAAAACTGTTTTAGTCTTGTAAACACCAAATCTGAAAAACACCTAAGGTCTTTAAGTGGTTAAGGGGGCATGATAAGTGGTGTGTGTCTTATGCCTACATACTTTTGCGAATAGGTGTCCCTTGTTCCCATCTCAGAAAGTTGGGAGGTGTGGCATTTTGGATGTGGTTTGCATATTCTATCAAAAACTCACTATAATTCACACCAAAGTAGCACATGGCCCTTTCTCAAAGTAGCATCACAGCTGCGCTGCATTGATGTGGACAGGTACAATTGGGAGCAATGTTATTTCCACTGTCAAGCAATTCAGGGTAATACAATTCCCATTTAACCAGTTCCCGACCCCCGCATGTACATATACGTCCACAATATGGCACGTACAGGCACATGGGCGTACATGTACGTCCTCGCCTATTAGCGGGTGGGGGGTCCGATCGGGACCCCCCCCGCTACATGCGGAGGTCGGGTCCGCTCGGGGAGCGATCCGGGACCACGGCGCGGCTATTTGTTTATAGCCGCTCTGTCGCGATCGCTCCCCGGAGCTGAAGAACGGGGAGAGCCGTGTGTAAACACGGCTTCCCCGTGCTTCACTGTGTCGGCGCATCGATCGCGTCATTCCCTTTATAGGGAAGACACGATCGATGACGTCATTCCTACAGCCACACCCCCCTACAGTTGTAAACACATACTAGGTGCACCCTAACTCCTACAGCGCCACCTGTGGTTAACTCCCAAACTGCAACTGTCATTTTCACAATAAAGAATGCAATTTAAATGCATTTTTTGCTGTGAAAATTACAATGGTCCCAAAAATGTGTCAAAATTGTCCGAAGTGTCCGCCATAATGTCGCAGTCACGAAAAAAATTGCTGATCGCCGCCATTAGTAGTAAAAAAAAAAAAATTAATAAAAATGCAATAAAACTATCCCCTATTTTGTAAACGCTATAAATTTTGCGCAAACCAATCGATAAACGCTTATTGCGATTTTTTTTACTAAAAATAGGTAGAAGAATACGTATCGGCCTAAACTGAGGAAAAAAAATGTTTTTATATATGTTTTTGGGGGATATTTATTACAGCAAAAAGTAAAAAATATTGCATTTTTTTCAAAATTGTCGCTCTATTTTTGTTTATAGTGCAAAAACTAAAAACCACAGATGTGATCAAATACCACCAAAAGAAAGCTCTATTTGTGGGGGGAAAAAGGACGCCAATTTTGTTTGGGAGCCACGTCGCACGACCGCGCAATTGTCTGTTAAAGCGACGCAGTCCCGAACTGTAAAAACACCTTGGGTCTTTAGGCTGCATATTGGTCCGGGGCTTAACTGGTTAAAATCATATCAGTGTAAATCTGGCCTGATAGGTAACATTTCTCCTCTACATAGTCGGCACAGATTGCCACCTGCTGGTGAATATTTGTAATTACAGACAAGTGATTTCCAGGAAATAACGTGACTTCTCATTAGAGCGGAGTGCTGCCATCACCCAGCTCAGCACAGAGAAATCTTATACTGCCACCTACTGATCTAATGTAGTACTGTAACAGCATCTACACTCCAGGAAAATGATTTTCAAGCAAATGTAGAAGCTGAATATGTATCCAGGGCAGGTTAGGACTTCTTATTGCAGAGTCTAGTTTTTGGCAACCACTGGGCTATAGTTTGTGGACTGCTGCTTATTTTTATTTATTTTTTTGTTTCAAACATTTTATTAAAGTTAAAATAGGAATACAATTAATTTACGTATACATACACGGGGTTGTACAATAAATATTGAACATAAAATAACAGAAATATGGAGGTAGACAATATATTATCATTGTCATTATATATTCAAGCATCAGAATATCAAATAGAATGAGATTACAAAGCACAAACAGAAAAATCATACATTACTACGTTAGTGTCTTGAAGATATAAAGCACAGACAAACCCAAAAATACAGGATAATTCAATCTGAGCTTCCTTATGTGAATGAAGCGATAAAACAAAAAATGATAATAGAGACTCCCATATAGAGTAGTCTCAAAAATATGGGTGGAACATAGCACATAGCAAAAGTGTTCAGAGAATCAAAATAAAGGTATGTAAAGATTTCAAAGGGAAAACGTAAAAATGTGTAGGCAAGCGCTCAAACTGAGCGGTAAATGGAATATGTCGGGTTCTAGTCCCTGTAGGTGATCTATGTCAATGAAAAATAGAAAAATTTAAAGTAGTCGTAACAATTGCAAATACAATGAACAATTACGTGCCTAAATAAGTCTATAAACCGCAACGAATTCCTAAAGTGAATCCAACAGGACCAGGTGGATCTATATTTCATCGGATTATCATTGGCTTGGTGAATCAAGTCCTCCATCTCAGAAATCTGCTGTACACGGTTAATCCAGTCAGCCAGTGTAGGAGGATTAGTTCTCTTCCAAAAAAGAGGAATGCATTGTTTTGCAGCATTTATGAGATGGAGTATCAAGGATTTTCTATAAATGGATTGAGGCAACGAAGTATGATGTAAAAGATACTGTGCAGGGGAAAAGTCGAATGTGTAAGTTGTAATTTGGGCAATTGCCACACGAACCTTCTCCCAGAAAGGCTTAACGATGTCACAGTTCCACCAAATATGGAGTAATGATCCCAGAGAGTTGTTGCATCTCCAACACATTGGGGAGACAGTTGGATAAAATACATGGAGTCGTTCAGGGGTACGATACCATCTCGAATATAATTTGTAGTTATTTTCTTGGGCCGAAATGTTAACAGATCCCTTATAAATATGTGTAAAAATATTGTCCCAGTCAGAGTCTAGAAGTTGTATTTGGAGTTCATCTTCCCAACCTTTATTAATTTTGTTGGAGCTTTGTAAAATGGTACTAAAAAGGAGTGCATAAACAGATGAAATTTGGTGTCTTTGAGGGGTTGTGGCAGTACACATTTTTTCAAATGGGGTCAGTTCCCTGTACCATTGTGAAATAGGCCTTCTGCTTTGTAGAAAATGTCGTATTTGTAAGAATTTGAAAAAGGGAATGTTATTATTAGGAAATAGGGACGACAACATGTCATAAGAAACAATGGAATTATCTTTGAAAAAATGATGTGCTCTTAGCGTTCGCTTAGGGTCCAGTGGGTTCGTTTTAGTGCCCATAAATCCGAATTGGAAGTCAGGGTTACCATCTAACGGTGTTAATGGGCCAGGGGAAGGAGACATGGAGAGCGATTCAGTAGACTTTTTAAAATAAAGGAGCGTAGGTCCTATCAGTGGATGGGACAGGCAATTTTTAGGAATAGACTTGATAGAAATCCATGGCAAGTGGGAAAGGGAAAATTGTGTCGAGAGATCTTCAATTGCAATCCAGTCTTTGGTGTGAGTGTGTAGATGCCAGTCAACGATCCTGGTGATATGGCATGCTGAGTGGTATTTACGAATATCCGGGAGACTGAGTCCTCCCTTTAATTTTGGAAGAATCATTTTATCCCAACCTATTCTAGGAAGTTTGGAAGCCCAAATAAAGTTCCTACAGAGTCTCTTATACGTTGTGAAAAAAGATGGCGGGAGTTTGATCGGGATAGTTTGCATAACGTATAAGAGGCGTGGTAAAATGTTCATTTTCAAAATGGCAATTCGGCCAAACCAAGAAAATTTACCCAGGGACCATTTGTGGAGATCATTTTTAATGTTATTGAGAATAGGGGGAACATTTTTCTCACAGAGGTCAGCCAACTTAGAGGGGATTTGGATACCCAAATATGTAAGGGAATGGGGTTCCCAACCGAAGGGAAAATTAGCTTTGCATTGATTCACTAAAGTGGGTGGAAGAGAGACATTTAGGGCTTTAGATTTAGTAAAATTAATTTGTAAATTAGAAAGTTTATGAAACAAGGTGAAATCACGAAGTAGGTTTGGAATAGTAATTAGGGGTTTAGAAAGAAAAAGCAGGATGTCATCTGCGTATGCAGTGATTTTGAATTGTCTGTCTCGGATAGTAATGCCAGATATGTCCTGGTTGTCCCTGAGTTTTCGTAGTAGGGGTTCTAAGGTGAGTATGAAAATAAGTGGGGACAAGGGGCAACCCTGGCGCGTGCCATTTGAGATGTGGAAGGCGTCTGACAGGTGGCCATTGACTCTAATCCTGGCTGTAGGGAAAGAATATAAATTGAGAATCAAATGTAGAACATGAGTAGGAAATCCTAGAGCCCTCAATGTTGCAGACATATAGTCCCAGGCCACCCGATCAAACGCCTTCTCAGCATCAAGGGACAAGAAGAAACCTTTAGTGGAAGAGGTAGAGAGCCAATGGTGAATGTTTATAGCTTTTAGAGTGTTATCCCTGGCCTCTCGACCGGGGACAAAACCAACTTGATCAAGTGTTACTAAATCGGGTATAAGAGGGAGCAGGCGATTTGCAAGGATCTTGGCGTATAATTTCAGGTCCACATTAAGAAGGGAGACCGGTCTATAGTTGGACACCAAAGTTTCGTCCTTGCCTGGCTTAGGTATAAGGGTGATATGGGCTTCTAGCAGGTCTTTGAGAGTATGTGAGGAAGATGATAAATGATTAAACGCAGAGATAAAATGTGGGTTAAGACTGCTGCTTATTTTAAACACAAATTGTTCACAAGTAACCTCTTTTTAACACTTTGTTAACCCATAGTAGACCGAATGAATGCCTTCTTTTCCTTTCTCTCCTGATTCAGTGCTGATTCAGCATCCTTGTGCTCTGTTATAATGCACGTTATCCGTACAATAACATGCAGTGCATTAAGGCAGCCCATTCAAATGATTAGGCTGGCAATGCACCAATATGGCCAGAAAAATGGACTTTCAACATTCTTATTAACCACTTATGGATTGGAAGGATTTACACCCTTAATGACCAGGCCATTTAATGACTGTGAGAAAAATATAAATCGCGCTACCTCTAAAGAACCCTTCTTGTCAAACCCAAAATTAGAGCATTTGCAAGTAAGTGATATATGATATTACCGTATATATACAGTCCTGATCAAAAGTTGAAGACCACTTAAAAAATGAGGGAAAAAAATCATATTTTACATTGTTGGATCTTAACAAGGTTCCAAGTAGAGCTTCAACATGCAACAAGAAGAAATGAGAGTGAGACAAAAAATTTTTTGAGCATTCAATTAATTGAAAATAACGATTAAACTGAAACAGGCTGTTTTTCAGCTGATCAAAAGTTTAGGACCACATGCCTTTAAAAGGCCAAATCTGTGCAAAGATGTGGATTCATTGTCATTCTCTGTCAGGTAGTCACACGTTGTGATGGCAAAGGCAAAAAAACTCTCCCTTTTTGAACGTGGTCGGGTTACTGAACTGCATAAGCAGGGTCTCTCATCAAGACACTGGACGATCCTCGACCCAAATTAAGGCCCTTAAGGCTCCATTCACACCTAGGCGTTTTGACGTCCGACGCCCGCCGCTATTGCAGCCTGCAATACGCTGGAGGGGTGATTTAACATTGTCGGCTATGGAGATGGTTCACATCTCCACGCCGAAACGCCGTACGCCTGAAGCTTAAAAAAAGTCCCGGACCCTTTTTTTCAGGCGGCTTTCGGCATAGCCGACAATGTTAATCACCCCTCCGGCGTATTGTAGGCTTAAAAATGACGCGATTTGTCGCGGCAAATCGCGGGACAAAATGCCGCAATGTGTGAATGCAGCCTAATGGTGCTGACTGTAGCCCCATAACCATCAGATGGCATTTGAGACTGAAGGGCTTCAAAAAACGTCTTCAAAAACCTTGTCTCCTTGAACGCCACAGAACTGCTCGTTTGGACTTTGCAAGAGAGCACCAAACATGGGACATTCAAAGGTGGAAGAAAGTTTCATTCTCTGATGAGAAAAAATGTAACCTTGATGGTCCTGATGGTTTCCAACATTACTGGCATGACAAGCAGATCCCACCTGAGATGTTTTCTACGCGCCACAGTGGAGGGGGCGCCATAATGGTCTGGGGTGCTTTTTCCTTCAGTGGAACAATGGAGCTTCAGGAAGTGCAGGGGCGTCAAACGGCCGCTGGCTATGTCCAGATGTTGCAGAGAGCATTCCTCATGACTGAGGGTCCTCATCTGTGTGGTAATGACTGGGTTTTTCAACAGGACAACGCTACAGTACACAATGCCCGCAGGACAGGGGACTTCTTCCAAGAGAATAACATCACTCTTTTGGCCCATCCTGCGTGTTCCCCTAATCTAAATCCAATTGAGAACCTTTGGGGATGGATGGCAAGGGAAGTTTACAAAAATGCACAACAGTTCCAGACAGAAGATGGCCTTCGTGCGGCTGTCTTCACCACTTGAAGAAATGTTCCCACTCACCTCATGGAAACGCTTGCATCAAGCATGCCGAAACAAATTTTTGATGTGATCAACAATAACGGCGGAGCTACTTATTATTGAGTTCATGTTTGGAAGTTGGATTTCTGTTTTAGGGGGGTTTAGTTTTTTTTTGGAGGTGTGGTCCTAAACTTTTGATCAGCTGAAAAACAGCCTGTTTCAGTTTATTCGTTGTTTTCATTAAATTGAATGCTCAAAAAATGTTTTGTCTCACTCTCATTTCTTCTTGTTGCATGTTGAAGCTCTACTTGGAACCTTGTTAAGATCCAACAATGTAAAATATGATTTTTTGCCATTTTTCAAGTGGTCTTAAACTTTTGATCAGGACTGTATAAAGCTCACTACTATATCAGAGCATTGAAAAATGATGGCCACAAGGGTGCACTATGCAGCGATCTCAACACCCCTTAGTAATAATGATGAATTGATAATGGTGATAAATACAAAAAGAAAAAAAACAAAATACATTTCAGTCAAGAAACATGTGAACACGGCTTCCGTTTCCGGGGGGAGTGGCTTAGGCATGGCGGAGTGAGGGAGCGAGAGAGGAGCCCCTAACGAAACCGCAGCGTGCACACAACAGGAGGACCGGCAAAAGCAGGCTACACTTCCCGATCGTAGCGGCTCATGTCGCGCAGAGGTAGAGGCGCAAGGAGGTGTACTGCTCTACCGGGGGTCTCAACCCGATCACACATCACCCGCTACCTCAGAGCGAAGGAGGGCTGTTCCTCGCAAACAGACATCAGTGACGCCGGAGACGCAACTACAGACGCCACAGACGCGGCTCGGGAGATGGCGGGGAGGCGAGATTCCCTATCAGAGGTGTCAACACAAGCGCCCGCAGTCACACACACGCTGGATAGAGGTATGTCCGGAGGGGGAGGCATAGGACAGCTGGAGCCTTCAGCTGTGATATCGAGAACGAAGGAGGTGGGAGCAAAGGTATGTCTGGGGAACTCAAAGGACACACAGACTCAGGAGCACGAAGCTGCATTTGACATCAGACAGCTTAGTGTGTTAATACAGGCACTCCCCACGAAGGAGGACATACTGACAATGACAACCAGCATAATGGGGACTCTGCAAGCGGAGATAGAGGAAGTTCGCTCTGGAGTGACGAGGGGAGAGCTTAAAATTAATAATTTAGAAGAGCAAAATCTCATTATGGGGCTCAAAATGGCGAATATGGAAGATGAGCTTAAGAGACAGTATCAGCAGATAGCTATGATACAATTGCATGCAGAGGAAGCCGAAGACAGGAGCAGGAGGAACAATATTAGAATAAAGGGGGTCCCAGAAAGCCTGGAAGGGGCTGCACTGCGTGAAACGGTTATGTCTATATTAAACCGAGTCCTGAAAAATCCCCCAGAGACAGTGATCGAATTAGATCGTGTACATAAAGTCCCTACTACCCGATACTCGGCACAATCAAATCCTAGAGATGTGGTTTGCAGGATACATTTTTATAGGAATAAGGAAGATATAATGAGAATTGCATGGAAGGAAGGAACAATAAAGTGGGAGGGGGGGGACATACAGATCTTCCCAGATCTCTGCCGGCAAACAAAATGGAGGCGACGGATGCTAAAACCTCTATTAGAGCTCATACGCACCAAAGAGGCTACATATAGATGGGGGTACCCTTTAGCAATTATCGTGAAGAAAGAAGGGCAGAGTTTCAACCTGAGGGTCCCCGCCCAATTAACAGAATTTTTTCAGTTTCTGGGAGCAGACCCTATAAATGTTCCTAACTGGTTAGAACTACCGACAGTAATAGACAGATTCCCTATATAGGCTCTCTATTGTGATAACACACAAAAGCTATATGAGAGACTAGAAGGTAGGGAGAAGAAAAGGGAGAAGAGAACCGGACGTTGAACAGAGGGAGAGGGAAAGGAAGAAGGAAAGAAAAAGAGATGTAAAGAACCACACTATGATGAACAAACCCCATAAGGATAATGGAATTTTTTTTTTTTTTTTTGGAAATTTTTTTTTTTTTTTTTTGCTTGGGGCTTGGACTCCCTCTCTGTAGGTTTTTTTTTTTTAGGGGTTCCTTTTTTCTTTTGGAGAAACGGAGGGGGATAGGAAAACGGACTCTTTTTTCCCTTTTTTTTTTTTTTTGTTGCACCTCTGATCGGGGGTTTTTTTTTTTTTTTTTGGAGAGAAGGGGAAAGGGATACAGAGGCAGAAGGGAGGCGGGAAGAAGACAAGTACGGATATAGCAGCCATATAGACAGAGACAGTAAGAAGGTAAGAGGGTAAGGGCTGGAATAAAAATAAAGCGCACAAAACACATAAAGGGGGTAAGCGGACAAGGTGTGGCAGATAAACGGACGATTGATGTCTGTCAGGAACTAGATTATCCTCTATTTTCCCATTCCCCTTGATCTCCTCTGGGTAGGGGGGGGGAGTGTTACCATTTTTTTTTTTTCTTCTTTTTGGGAGTTTTCTATTTTTGGATATATAAAATGACATGTGACATTGTATGTTATTATATAGTATTATAAGTACCGGCATTATATATGTGGTGAAAAGGAGGTAAATGATATACGTCAAAGGTAATTACCGAGGCCCAATAGGGGGGAGGGTCGATTTGTGCATTTGCTGCTTGTTTTTTTTTTTTTTTTTTTCTCTGGGGAGGTGGGCAAAAATGTTGCCATAGTAAGGGTAGGAGGGGAAGGATAAGAGGGGCTGGAGAGGGGGATGGGGAAGAGGGGGGGGGGGGGTAGGGCACGAAAGGTATAATAAAAAAAAATTTACACATTTAAAAGCACGCTAATACACGAGATAACAGCTCTTACAGCTTTTTTTTTCCCCTTTTTTTAGTTGTTGAGAGGATTTTGAATAAGAGTATACTAAATGGAATACCGACTACACTAATTACACTAATGACACCAATACACTGGTAGGGACACGAAGAGATGGGATAGAGAAGGGGGAGGGTAAAGTAGAGAAGATTAAAGGGTGGAAGGGTCAAGGGGCCTCGGATTAAGGATGGAATTATGAATAATGGGCCAGAGCAATGGAACATATAAGGGTACTAAGGATTTTGGATTCATATCTCTTAAGGGGTTAAAGGAGTAAGAAAGGAAGTCCTTTTTTTTTTTTTTTTTTTGTTTCTTTTTTTGTTCACTTTGCTATATATAGGGAGGGTGGGAACATAGAGAATGTAAAAGAATGTAAATAAGCAGTATAACAGGCAAATATGAAAATGTATAAGTATATGTCATTTTGACAAGATTGGCTGATACAGTAGGGGGTACAGATGGGGGTCTAGAGTGGGAGATAAGAAGAAATATCTGTGGCAGCTGCATGCCTTTACTCTCTGCGAGAGTCTTTCTCTGTTTTTTTATTTTTTTATTTTCTTCCTTCTTTTTTTTGGGTTACTTTTATGACTAGCTGGCCTGGGACTGTACATATGATATAATGAGGCTGCAGATCTACGCCAGCCAGCCAGATGTACGTCAGCTGGACAAGATATCGAGTAAACTAAGGATGAGGGGCGAAATGTATATTATTTAATTAGTTTATTTAAAATCAGGTTGAAGATACTAGGAATCTATAGTAATTAGATATATAGTCATCTGGGGCTCTCATCCCCTTTTCTTTCCTTTTTTTTTTTTTTTTTTATGTGTGTTATCCATATTTTTCGGTGTCTCTGTTATTGGGGTAGGTTCATCCACACTGCACTTACTATGCAGAAGCAGAAGCAAAGAATGTAAAAGACTGTTGGAATGAATATACAGCATACAGTAGGCAGAATGTATAAGAATGTATAAGAAGGTATAAGAAGGTACAAGAAGGTATAAGAATGAAGGTATTTAAAAGGAAGAAGGTGAATGCAGTGTGGGAAAGGGGTGAATAGACCTACAATAAAATAAGACTAGCTAGTGTGCACGCGGGTAAACACGGTGGGGGCTCCGGCGGCGCCCCACGCTCTGTACTACATATACACTCTCCCCACCTATAACGCCTCTCCTCCAGGAGGAGGTAAGCCAGAGGCGTTTAAAAAGAAAGGGGGTCTTTTTTTTTTTTTTTTTTCTTCTCCCCCCTCTATCACTCTCCTCTTTCATACCGGGGGCACCGTAGACTGATACGAGGTCTGCCAGGTGGTGAGGGGAGGATAGGGGGGGGAAAATATTACTCGGGAACTGGGACGAGTGACCAGCCTCCGAGGTACGGGGGGGGGGGTTATCTATTTTTTTTTTTTTTTTGTTTGTTTCTCTCTTTCCCGCTCTCTCTCCTCCCTCTCTTGCCATCCCTCTTTTCCCGTCGCTCCGGGACCCCCCCTCTCCGACCCCATTTGGTGAGACATCTGGGTCTGACGGGAAGTTCCGGGGATCCGTAGTACGCCCCCTCTCATCAGAGAGGTTAGTAGATTAACGGTTGGGGGAGAGGGGAGAGGGGAGAGGGGAGAGAGAGAGGATAAAATGGAGACAGTCAACTTTACGTCCTATAATGTAAAGGGCCTAAATAGTCCAGAAAAACGTAACAAATTAATGGCGGAATTGAGCAGAATTAAAGCACAGGTAATCTTTCTGCAAGAGACACACTTTAGAAATGATAAAATCCCAAAATTGGGAAATTATAGATATCCAATTGTATATCATGGGGCCTCTCAGACATCCAAAGCGAACGGAGTAGCAATCATGCTCTCAAAACAATTGCTCTGGAAAGAATCCGAGGTAGTAAAAGATGAAGTAGGACGGATGTTAATAGTAAAGGGATGGCTAGGGGACCAAAAGATTACGCTTGTAAATCTATACTTACCCAATGAAGATCCCATATCTGCTTTGGTTAGATATCTGGAAATTGTTCAACAAAAAAGAGAGGGGGTCCTAATTGTAGGAGGAGATCTGAATATAGCCCTAGAACCGGCACTGGATGTTTCAAAAGGGGTATCTCATTTATCCAGCAGAAAGCTACGAAAAGCAAAACGCACATTACAGGAGTTGCAACTGATAGATAGTTGGAGGATCCTGCATGTTCAGGAAAAAGATTACAGTTTTTTTTCCGCCAAATACAAGACATATACGAGAATCGATTATGTCTTGGTTGATCAGAATATTCTTATGCGTCTGCGAGATGCATCACTGGGATCGTTTACCATATCTGATCATGCGCCTACTAATTGTAGTATAGAATGGGGGGAGAGGATTCCACGTGAATGGAACTGGAAAATAAATGAAACCCTTTTGAAAGACCCAGAGTACGAGAAGCAGCTGACACGGGAATTAGAGATTTTTTTTTCAATCAATGATTCGGGTGAAACAAAGCCAATGTATATATGGGAGGCACATAAGAGCTACCTGAGAGGGGTTCTCATATCTCTGGGGGCACACAGAAAACGCTCCATGGGTGCTAAATTGGACAGTCTGCTGGGAGAGATTCGAATGTTGGAAACAGCGCATAAAAAAGATCAGACGCAGCGGCTTGAGGAGCAGCTGACGGGCTTACGAGAAAAATTAAATCTTATGTTAACAGATAAGGCGAAAGCTAAACTAAATCGTTGTAGAAGAACCTATTATGAATACGGGAATAAACCCAGCAGACTGTTGGCTAACGCACTCAGGGAAACGAGAACCCGGAATCAGATTGAAAAAATTAAGGCTCAAGGAGATGTGACGGTTAGATCTACGCAGCAAATAGCAGAAACATTTAGAGACTATTACTCAAATTTGTATCAATTAGAGAGACAATCACCAAGGGCAAAAATGCACGACAGAGAAGAAAGGATAAAAGAATATTTAAGGGCCTCAGGGATGCCGAGGATATCGACTGAGGATGCAGAGAAAATAGATAGCCCTATTACAGTAGAAGAGTTTTGCGGTGCCCTTAGATCACTAAAACCGGGTAAGGCCCCAGGCCCCGATGGGTACACACTACGTTATTATAAAATCTTTTCAGAAAAATTAGCGCCTAAATTTGTTGCAGCGTTTAACTCGATACGAGAGGGACAGAAGATGTTGGCAGAAACTTTAATGGCTGAAATAACGGTAATTCCGAAGGAGGGGAAGGACCCTGCTCAATGTGCGAGCTATCGCCCAATATCCTTACTAAACGTGGATCTAAAAATCTTTGCGAGGATATTGGCCGATAGACTATTGACACACATTCCTATGCTGATACATGCAGACCAGGTAGGGTTCACTCCGGGCCGAGAAAATACTCAAAGAGTCTTAAGTACAATACATTTATCTCAGCAACGAAAACTGCCGTTAATATTGGTTTCCGCAGATGCGGAAAAAGCCTTTGATAGGGTGGAATGGGGGTTCTTAAAAGCTGTACTACAACACATAGGACTAGGGAGGGGGTTACAGAACTGGATTACAAGTCTTTATTCTTGTCCGACAGCAAGAGTAAAGATAAATGGGATAAAATCGTACTCTTTCCCCATCCAGAATGGAACTCGACAGGGATGTCCCCTCTCCCCTATTATATTTATCCTTTCCCTGGAACCATTTTTGAGAACAGTCAGAGCGAGCACAGATATAAGGGGTATTCAAGATAAGGGGGACGAGTATAAAGTGGCAGCATATGCCGATGATCTATTGTTCACAATAACTTCCCCAACAACATCGCTACCATGTTTATTTGCAGAAATAAAAAGATATGGGGAAATATCAAATTTCAAAGTGAACTATAATAAGTCGGAGGCTATGGGAGTGGAGGTAGACAGTCGGAAACAGCAGCAACTGATAGCCAATTTCTCTTTAAGATGGACAGACTCCCACGTAGAATATCTGGGGACTAAGATACCTAAAAAATTAAGCAGAATTCTTGAATTAAACTTCGTCCCATTGATAAAACAAATAAAACTCGATCTACAAAAATGGGATAAAGAAACCTTCTCGTGGTTCGGCAGAATCAACATAGTTAAAATGAATGTGATGCCAAGAATACTCTATTTATTTCAAACCTTACCGATAAAAATACCGACCGGTTTTCTGACAGATATGAGAACTAGAATTATGAAGTTCATATGGGCAGGCAAACCCGCTAGAGTACGAAGAAATATACTGACTTTATCGAAGGAAAGAGGAGGAGTTGGACTCCCAGACCCAATGGGTTATTACGAGGCCTCGCATTTAGTACGTGTAGTAGACTGGTGCACACAGCAGGCAGACAAACCATGGGTAAACATGGAACGCGAGACGAGTAATATCCCGTTAGAAGGACTGGCGTGGCTATCAGAAAGTAAAATACCTCAGTCTGCAAAAAAACACCCAACAATAAACGCGACACTTAGTGTTGTCAGAAAGATGTGTAAAAAAATGGAGCTGCTGAAACAGATCGGCCCTATGACACCTATTCTGGGTAATCCGAGCTTTGAGCCAGGTCTGAAAGACCGGCGATTTAACAATTTGAGACGGAAAGGCATCAGCAGACTGACACACTTTATGATAGACAACCATGTGATGCAAAATGAAGAGATGGAGCAGGTCTATGGTGAGGACATAGATTTATGGAGACGCAATCAGCTGAGAACGTATATAGGATCTCTAAAAATACGAATGGAAGATATAGGTGTACCTTCGAAATTTGAGGAAATATGCTTAAAAAGGGAACAAATGAGACATATGTTATCGTATATGTATAATTTAATTAACGAAGCAAATGCACCTCAAGAACTAGTCTTCATAAAGGCGTGGGAGAGGGACCTGGACATAAAGTTTTCAGAAACACAGAAAAGTAAGATCTTTTCATTTACACACAAAGCGTCAATGGCATCCAGATATCAGGAGGGAGGATACAAAGTTCTGACTAGGTGGTACAGAACACCAATGATATTAAATCGGATCTTCCCAAGTACATCAAAAATCTGCTGGAGATGTCAGAAAGAGGAGGGCACCATGATACACATGTTTTGGAGCTGTCAAAAACTAAAAGAATTTTGGAATATGGTCTCGGACATCAGTAAAAGTCCATAAATATTTAACAGATGAGATGTCAAACACCCGTGTATCTGTGCCACATTTCAGATTGGTTGAAAAGCGTGTCCAAAAGAAAACCGTGATATATCCTCCACCAGACTATGGATTGGCTCCTTACCAGATTTCCGTGATCCCTTATGACAGGGGATCATAGACAGCATGTAATAGGTAGTCACTCCCAATCTCGCAGTTCAGAGATATGTGGTCCTAATCGGTCTCATTCACGAAGGCATTAAAGGGTTAAAATGTTATTAAAAAAAAAAAAACCACATAAGTACTTGAGGTATCTATTGGCCCCTTGTGGATTGGGGAAAAAAAGAAAAAAACGAAGAACAACAAACAACAAAAAAAAAAATATATATATATATATATAAACTTATAAATAAAAATTACCACATATGATGCAAAACCAGAAGGAGATTTGTTGGGCAAATGAATGGCGGGAAAATCTCGCCACCTTCCTCCGGTAAATGGTTAAGTCTGAAGTGGAAAAAAAAAAAAAAAAAGATACACGGGTGTTTGACATCTCAGGCCCCATACACACGATAGAATCCATGCGCTTGAATTTATCCGCGGATCGGTTTCAGCGGATCGGCGGATTTATCTGTTGATCCGCTGTCACGTACACACTAGCGTATAAAAATCCCCGCGAACCAGAACGTATGCAGTGTAAACCACGTAAGACGTCACTATAAAGGGGAAGACCAAAGTCAACGGCGCCGCCCTCTGTTCCGCTTTTGCTAGTTCCGTGTGACCGCGTGCTAGTGAAGGTTTGGTTAGAGCCGATTCGTGCTTTTCAGTCTCCGTGGTTTGACAGGTGGTATTCTTGGGTTCAGTGCGTGTGCTTGCGGGTTTGCAGTTGGCATTCGGGCACAGGCTTTCAGCACGTTTCCGCGTACTGTGCGCTCGTATCTGTGTGTCGTGCGGGCTTAGCAGGTTGTGCTGGATTTGGGGGTGCTTTCTGTTGGAGTGTGTTCTTGACTGACCAGCCTGTCGGTTTGAATCCATGATGGAGCAGCATCGTCGATTCTCGCGAATTGGTGGTGTTTATGGGTTTGCTTATGGACAGGCTCAGCGAATCAGTTGTTTGGGCAGGAACACTGGGAGGAGGCGTTTCTGGACCAAGAATTGGTTGCGCCAGCGTGACCATTTTTCTCATATGCCTCTGCTTAGGGAACTCCAGGAGAATAATCCTGATGATTTCAGGAATTTTCTCCGCATGACGGACCCCGTATTCAACCGTCTGCTGGAACTTCTGTCCCCCTATATCACGAGGCAGGACACTGTGATGCGGGAATCCATCACGGCCGAGCAGAGGCTTATTGCCACGTTGCGGTACCTGGCGACTGGGAGGAGCCTGCAGGACCTCAAGTTCTCGACAGGCATCTCTCCGCAGGCGCTTGGGGTCATCATACCGGAGACGTGTACTGCCATCATACATGTTCTGCAGGAGGAGTATATTAAGGTAAGTTCCCTAATTTTAACATCACAATGTTTTTTTTTTAAATGTGTGAGAAAGTCTAATTTCTTTTTCTTCCATAATAACCATGAGATTTGAATCTGCTGTGTGTGGGATGTTCCCTTTTCTCCCCATGCATGTTGTTAACCTTTAAAAAATTTTATTTGGGCCTACCTGCATATTTTGTCCTTACCCACCATAAACCTGTCCAGCATGCTTTGCTAGGCCCAAACACACCTAGCCAATTTTTGAATTTGTGGCTAATCAATTGTAGCTCTGCCCCCCCCCTCCTCCCCCCTGAAATTAGTTTATTGCTCTATCATCAGAGGGATGTGGAGTCTGATAATTAAGTGGGCCTATATTGTTTTAACTAAATACTCACTTCACAATGATGGTATGAAATTAGAATCCTGTTGTTGAAGTTGCACAATGTGATGGTTTTTGTATTGTGATTGCAATGTTTATCTGATAAATTACTAAACATTTTTTTTTTGGTTTGTCCCCACAGCTACCCTCCACACCACAGGAATGGCAGTCTGTGGCTTCCCAATTTGCCCAGCGTTGTGATTTTCCGAACTGCGGTGGAGCAATAGATGGGAAGCACGTCCGCATTGTGCCCCCACCCCACTCGGGGTCCGACTATTTTAACTACAAAGGTTTTCATAGTATCGTGTTGATGGCGGTGGTGTCGGCACAGTATGAGTTTCTATATGTGGACGTGGGGAAGAACGGCCGGCTGTCAGATGGGGGAGTGTTCTCACGGACTGAATTCTACGATCGTCTACAAACTGGTGGTCTGGCATTGCCACCAGATGAAGATAATGTGGAAGGACTTCCGTTTGTGTTCCTAGCGGACGAAGCTTTCGGGCTTGGACCTCACCTAATGCGGCCTTTTCCCCTGAGGACTCTCACCTACG
Source organism: Rana temporaria (assembly GCF_905171775.1). NCBI lineage: Eukaryota > Metazoa > Chordata > Amphibia > Anura > Ranidae > Rana > Rana temporaria. The sequence goes on from NC_053497.1 coordinate 165,746,154, forward strand.
AGAGGAGGGTGTTCAATTATCGGTTGTCCAGAGCTCGGAGGGTAGTCGAGAATGCCTTTGGGATTCTCTCCAACCGGTTCCGCCTGTTCCTGACAGCTATACATCTGGCGGAATATAAATTGAACACCATTGTATTTGCCTGCTGCATTTTGCACAACTTTTTACGCAGGCATTCCCAGACGTACCTACCCGACAGCGTTTCTGAGGCAAGACTACTCTCAGATCCTCTCCCTGGGCTGGTCACTGGTCGCGCTGGCATTGGCACCCAATCTGCTCGTGAGGTACGCAACAAATATGTTGAGTACTTCATGGGTCGGGGGGCCATTGCTATGCCAGATGATATTACTTTCTAATTCGGCCCCCAAAAGAAAGGAATATTCACAGAAATAATAAATAATTAGACCATTGGACTTTATACAGTTGTTTGTCATTACTGCTTTTTCTCTTTTTATCTGTCTTCCTGGTTCTCACCAAAAATAGTGCACTTCTAGTGCCAAATGTAGGGTTCAGGTTTTAGTAAATAAACACAATTGTACATTATTCACTCATCTACAAACTGGGTATCCAGCATATAAAAGAAGAAAGCCACTCATTGTTTGTTTTTTGGACAAGCTTTTTTTATTTTCTGCTTTTTCATTTTCCTTGCTGACTCAAATTTTTCTTAACAAACATGTCAACTTTGATTTTTTCCATTGATTTTTTTACTTTTTATATTTTTGAGTTCTCGAATTCTTGGAGTTTTAACTATCATTATTCTCCTATATTTTTGGAGTTCACCAATGTATTTTAAATTTACATTTTTCCCACAACTAGAATATTTCACAATAGTAAACTGAACACAATTTTTGTGTGTGAATTTTTTTTTAAAAATAATTTTTTTTTATTTTTTTTTGGTAAAATAATTCAAATCTTCAACAAACATTTGTGTTAAAATTTTTACTGTAATTAAAAATTTTTTTAATTTTTTTAGTTTTTCTTTGATTTTAATCTTAATTTTTTTTTTTTTTTTTTTAATTTTTCGGCTTTTTGATTGAAGCCTTTATTTTTTAAAAAACATATAAAATGTGTAAAACATGTAAAAGACAAAAATGTTTCACTTGTACATCCCAGTCATGGTGTGAGTTCACACCTGAACACGCCAAAATTTGAAGATGCACACACCAATGGACAAATGTCAGTTCTACAACATCTAAACACCAACAATGTGCTATCTGCCATCATGAGTGATCAATGTCTGTGTAATGTGGGAGCAAACCCTTCCTCCAAAACTACTTGAGAATCGAGGAGGGGGTTGTACCCACAAAGCACAGATAATCAAGATCCTGTGATGGCAGATAGCACATGTTGCCACACTGTGTGTGCATCTTCAAATTTTGGCGTATTGCTGACTAACAAAATAAAACAGGTTGGGGGATGGGCAGGTGGGGGGGGGGGTTGGTCAGTCTTTGACCCGGCCCATCATGTCAATGATGTTTTTATATTTCAGTTCTATGGCACTCATTTGTTGGCGCATAGTTTCCAGCTCGGTGCAGCACTCTAAAAAGTAGGATTTAACATTTTGTTCCATGAGATGCAATCTTTGGCGCATGTTGTCCATCTCACTGCTGCACTCCATCACTTGCTGTATAATGATTCCAGCACTGGCGGCCGAAAAATGATGATCAACATCTTCATCCCCTACAAAATGAAGCCAAAAAAATACTATGTGAGAAAAAGCCTGTCTAGATCTATATAGGGTTGCCACCTCATCCCTTTAAACCACAACACATATTAATTTAACAGGTTCTGTGGCTGATTAAGGTGGTAATTAAACTCATCTGGTGCCATATCAGCATTACACTAGCCACAGAACATGTGTAATCCATATGTGTTTGTGAATAAAGGGATGAGGTGGCAAGCCTATCTACATCTGTTTTTCCATATCAAGCTGGTGTGACACTGACCTGATGGTGTGCTCCTTCCAACCTCCACATCTTCGACATCTTGAATCACTCCTCCTTCTTGCACCACTTCCCCATCATCCTCCACGACTCCTCCTTCCATCAATCCACCATCTTCTAAATTGTTAAAATCATCCTCATCAAATTCCCCTTCCTCATCCACAAGTACCAGATCCAAGATGACTCCATCTTCCTCTCTTCCTTGCATATCCTCCTCCTCCTCCACATCCTCCTCTCTTCCTTGCATATCCTCCTCCTCCTCCACATCCTCCTCTCTTCCTTCCACATCCTCCTCCTCCTCCTCCACATGCGGAGATGTTTGATGTTGGCCTTGTCTGGCCCTCTCAGCCTCCTCAAACTGCAGGCGTCTTCTTTCCCCTTAAATAAACAATGACAAAAAAGGTATACTCATCAACACACAGATATTGTAGAGCAGAAATCGCATACATTGCTTTATTAAGGAAGAGGCTTTTTTTTGGGGCTAAATTGGGTCTTCTCCCCCCCACTCCTACATTTTGGATGACTTCTATGGCAAGCTCTGATTCGGGCCCTTTTTGGCAAAGTGACACACATGGATGTCCCCCCCCTTAAATTTTAACACGGACACCATACAAATTACAATCTTAATATTTAGGTGGAGACACAGGTGCTCTGGATTTCAGATATGAAAACACCTGCTTAGTAGCACTGTTGGCATTACAGAGTCTTGGATTTGCATTTTCCACAACTCTATTTGTACACAATGTTTACAAACCATGTTTTTGACCAGAGAGGCATGTCCAGGTGTTTTGTTCCTGGGCCAACATCGTATTTGTGAGAAATAAGCTGATGTCAAAGATGTTTACTATTAACAGTCGTTGCCCAAGAAAAATGTTTGAGAACAACACCTTCTATTTCAACATGAGCTCAGAAGTACAACCAGGCCAAGGAGACAGATGTAGAAATGTACCTGACCAAGCTAAAATTCAAAAAAGGTTCCCCCCCCCCCAACTAATATAATTAACTTACTTTTCTTTAAGATTTTTTTGATCCTCTTGTACTGATGTGGCTCCCTCAGTTTCAAATCAGACCACCGCTTCCGTAGCTGCTCCTTGGACCGGGTGATCCCAAACATTCTCTTCATTTTTCTTGCCACCTTCTCCATTATTTTCCCCTTTCTGCGGTTGGGGGTCTTGTATGGCCCATATTTGCCATCATAGTCCTTCCTCCGCATTATATCCACCAGCTCTATCATTTCCTCAAAAGCCATATTAGTGGCCTTATACCGTTTGGGACGGGATCGGGACGTTCCTGCCTCTCTCCCCTCACTTCTGGCCTGAGAGCTCCGTGCATGGTCGCCTGTCATCGCCATCTTTCATCCCCACAGAGATTAGGGGCGTGGAAACCAGGAAATGTCCCATCATGGGCGTGTACGAGGGCGGCGGTTCATGCATACGCGGAGTGTAGAGAATGAATAAAACGTAATTACATAGGTTACGCGGAGATTCTTCGCTCGTTTCACAGAAGTTACACAGTTCACGCCATATTTTTTTGAGTTAACATTGATTAGGGGGCATGGCAAAGGCGGTGTGTCACGCACACGCGGAGTGTCTAGAAAGGAAGCCACGTGGTTACGTACGTTACGCGGAGCTGATTCTCACATTTGACAGAAGTTACCCACTTAACGCCAGATATTTTGAGTTAACATTGATTAGGGGGCATGGCAAAGGCGGTGTGTCACGCACACGCGGAGTGTATAAAAGGGAACCTACGTGGTTACGTACTTTACGCGGAGATTAATTGAAGGTGCTTCACGAGGAGCTAGAGATAGTAAGGTAAGAAAATTGGAACATGGGATCAGCAGAGGCCTAAAAAATATAGAGCCATGGGATTGGGGTTTGGTCTGTTGTTTGCACCCTTTTAACGCTACTTATGTTTCTTGTGTCCCCAAAACGTTAATTCCTTCTCACAATGCTTTCACACATCACTTTAATGTAGATGTGAAGAATGCTCTACGTATTTGTAGTTTTTGACAGGTGTATTGTGATCATGCAAGTATTGTTCTGTGTTGGTTGGCCAGAGGTTATTATGAAGTGTATTTCTATGTCAGGAATGATGAGGGGCATGCTAGGTACACATGAAATAGTGCCTTGAGGAATGGTCAAAATAAAAAAAGGGAGGATGGTTAGAGATGACACGTATTTAGGCAACTTTTTTGTAAAATGGGCTGCATATGAAATAATTTTTGGTCACAACAATGGGGCAGAGCTGGGCAGCATTTTAGCTGCAGGAGACACTGTGTTTGCATAGTAGTTTTGAAATCTGGTGCCACATATTATTACAATGTGAATGCTGTGCATTTTTTTATGCTTCTTAATTTTTATTTTTACAGTGTGTTAATTGTGTTTTTTGTGAAAAAACATTCACAAAGGAAATGGACCAGTTTGTGGGCCAAGAGGCGATCAGTCGGCTTCTAGCGAAGTATCGGGAGACGCCCCTACTTTGGGATAGTAGACACCCCCTCTATAAAAGTCGGGCGCGCAGAAGGACAGCACTTGCTGACATTGCAACATATATGCAGACATGGGTTCCCGACTGCACAGGCAACATGGTCAAGAACAAATTGAACAACCTGAGGGCCGCATTCCGCACAAAAAGAAGACAACTACGGGCGCGACGATCAGGAGCAGCAGCAAGACAGTCCACGGAGCCAAGTCTGTGGTACTACCAGGAGATGGAGTTTTTGGGGGATCAAATGGATGGCCGGCGATCAATGTCAAGCCTTCCACCCAGACAGCAGGGCAGCAGACCTTCCACGGATCACCCTAGACAGGAAGAGAACAGTGAGGGGCTGGCTGGCATGCGTCCAGAACTTCGATTGAGCACTTCTTCAGATGAGGTAGAGTATTTTACACCAAATTTTTGGGCTGCTAATTATGGTTTAATTCTTGAGTTGATATTGTAAGCACAAACTAAAAAATGGCTGAGAAAATTCGGGGTCTGAAAAATAGGGGTCCTGGATGACAAGTACAGGGATCAGAAGGAGAGTAGATTAAAGATTAAAGTAAGATAAAACAAACCAGTCTAGAGCCTGAAAATGTGTGTGATTTGCTGGTGTCAAATTGTAAAAAATGTCCCTTTTTTGCCACAGGAAGAAGAGACCAGCCTGGATTTGACGGCTACTGAGCCCGAGATGCATGGCAGCCAGGAGGAAGGGGTCATTGCCAGCCAGGAGGAGGAGGCCGGGCCAAGCACTAGTCAGGAGGGCCCCAGGCCCAGGGCTAGCACAAGCCCACATGTCCCTCCCCCCCAGGTCAGGCAAGCAGGCCTAATGAGGCGCAGGAGGGAAGTGGAGGATAGGAGCCTTGAGATGATAAGGGAGGCAAGCGCCATAATGAGGGCCCCCCTCACCCGCACTGAGGCCTACAGTGCCTATGTTGCACACGAACTAGCAACAGGGGGGAGGAAGATCAGAGGCGTGCCAGGAACCTATTTAATCAGGTCATTCTATGGATGCAGAGGGGCTGGCTGACGGATGACACCGAGATCAGTGACCCGGCCCATCCTGCCCAACATCTCTTACCTCCTCCTGCTGCCACATCCTCCCCATCTGCAAGAGGCCATTTCCGGATCCGTGGAAGATCTGCTGCAAGGAGGCTTAGAAGGAATAGGAGACGATGATTCCCGGCCTTCCATTTGATCCCCCAAAAACTTTTTGTTTTTTGGACTACCACAGCCTGGGCTCCATTGGCTCGCTTGCTGCTGCTCCTGGTTTTTGTTTTTTGTAGTTGTTCTCTTTAGTTGTCGGTATGCGGTCCTCAAGGTTTGCCATTTTGTCCTTGACTATGTTGCCTGTGCAGTCTGGAACACAAGTCTGCATGTATGTTGCTATCTCAGCAAGTGCTGCCCTTCTAGTTATTTTTTTGTTGAATTATGTTTGAAATAAATGGTGAGTTTATTTTCAGAAATACCTTGTCTATTGTTTTTTTACACTGTGCTGATTAGGCATGAAACATTTTTGGTAATATGTGTCATTTAGAAAGGACACCAACTCCTTGTGGGGGGGGGGGGACATTTGGTGTACCAACTTGGTGAAACCAAAAAGGAAAAACACACGCATAACAAAAATGGTGACATAACCTCACCCAAAAAAATACACAACAAAATGTGCATGAAAAAACAATGGTGCCAGAAATTGCAAACAAAAAAAAAAAAAAAAAAAATGTGCATGAAAAAACAATGGTGCCAGAAATTGCAAACAAAAAAAAATAAAAAAAAAAATGTGCATGAAAAAACAATGGTGCCAGAAATTGCAACCAAAAAAAAAAAAAAAAAATAAAATGTGCATGAAAAAACAATGGTGCCAGAAATTGCACCAAAAAAAATAAAAATAAATAAAATGTGCATGAAAAAACAATGGTGCCAGAAATTGCAAAAAAAAAAAAAAAAAAAATGGGCATGAAAAAACAATGGTGCCAGAAATTGCACAAAAAATATTAAGAAAATAAAACACCAAACAAAAAAAATGTCCATTTAAAAATTAAACAAAAAACATAGACATGTGGAGGACAAAAAAAAAAATGTGCATGAAAAAACAATGGTGCCAGAAATTGCAAACAAAAAAAAAAAAAATAAAATGTGCATGAAAAAACAATGGTGCCAGAAATTGCAAACAAAAAAAAAATAAAAAAAAAAATGTGCATGAAAAAACAATGGTGCCAGAAATTGCAACCAAAAAAAATAAAAAAAAATAAAATGTGCATGAAAAAACAATGGTGCCAGAAATTGCACCAAAAAAAATAAAAATAAATAAAATGTGCATGAAAAAACAATGGTGCCAGAAATTGCAAAAAAAAAAAAAAAAAAAAAATGTGCATGAAAAAACAATGGTGCCAGAAATTGCACCAAAAAAAAAAAAAAAAAAAAAAATGGGCATGAAAAAACAATGGTGCCAGAAATTGCACAAAAAATATTAAGAAAATAAAACACCAAACAAAAAAAATGTCCATTTAAAAATTAAACAAAAAACATAGACATGTGGAGGACTACAATAAAGTTACAACATCTGGATAGATAGCATTAGCAAGAAAACGGGTTTATTCTAGCAAGAGAACGCAGAGAAAAAAAGAGGCAAGAAACAACACAATAGAGCTTTAACAGGACGAATGTGCCATATCACAAACAAACGAGAGTTTTACCTGAACGAGTGCTCCCATCCCCTTATTTCGTCTGAGCATGCGCGGGATTTTTATACGCGGATAATGTGTACTAACCAACGGATATATCCGTCGGATAGCTTCACAGCGGATATATTTGTTAAGCATGTCAGCAAATATTTTATCTGCTGAAAAGCGATTCGACGGAAAAATATCCGCGGATAATTATCCGCTGGAGTGTACACACCATACAGGTAGTGCAGAATTGTTAGGTAAGTTGTATTTTTGAGGATTAATTTTATTATTGAACAACAACCATGTTCTCAATGAACCCAAAAAACTCATTAATATCAAAGCTGAATATTTTTGGAAGTAGTTTTTAGTTTGTTTTTAGTTTTAGCTATTTTAGGGGGATATCTGTGTGTGCAGGTGACTATTACTGTGCATAATTATTAGGCAACTTAACAAAAAAAAAATATATACCCATTTCAATTAAATATTTTTACCAGTGAAACCAATATAACATCTCAACATTCTCAAATATACATTTCTGACATTCAAAAACAAAACAAAAACAAATAAGTGACCAATATAGCCACCTTTCTTTGCATGGACACTCAAAAGCCTGCCATCCATGGATTCTGTCAGTGTTTTGATCTGTTCACCATCAACATTGCGTGCAGCAGCAACCACAGCCTCCCAGACACTGTTCAGAGAGGTGTACTGTTTTCCCTCCTTGTAAATCTCACATTTGATGATGGACCACAGGTTCTCAATGGGGTTCAGATCAGGTGAACAAGGAGGCCATGTCATTAGTTTTTCTTCTTTTATACCCTTTCTCGCCAGCCACGCTGTGGAGTACTTGGACGCGTGTGATGGAGCATTGTCCTGCATGAAAATCATGTTTTTCTTGAAGGATGCAGACTTCTTCCTGTACCACTGCTTGAAGAAGGTGTCTTCCAGAAACTGGCAGTAGGACTGGGAGTTGAGCTTGACTCCATCCTCAACCCGAAAAGGCCCCACAAGCTCATCTTTGATGATTACCAGCCCAAACCAGTACTCCACCTCCACCTTGCTGGCGTCTGAGTCGGACTGGAGCTCTCTGCCCTTTACCAATCCAGCCACGGGCCCATCCATCTGGCCCATCAAGACTCACTCTCATTTCATCAGTCCATAAAACCTTAGAAAAATCAGTCTTGAGATATTTCTTGGCCCAGTCTTGACGTTTCAGCTTGTGTGTCTTGTTCAGTGGTGGTCGTCTTTCAGCCTTTCTTACCTTGGCCATGTCTCTGAGTATTGCACACCTTGTGCTTTTGGGCACTCCAGTGATGTTGCAGCTCTGAAATATGGCCAAACTGGTGGCAAGTGGCATCTTGGCAGCTGCACGCTTGACTTTTCTCAGTTCATGGGCAGTTATTTTGCGCCTTGGTTTTTCCACACGCTTCTTGCGACCCTGTTGACTATTTTGAATGAAACGCTTGATTGTTCGATGATCACGCTTCAGAAGCTTTGCAATTTTAAGAGTGCTGCATCCCTCTGCAAGATATCTCACTATTTTTGACTTTTCTGAGCCTGTCAAGTCCTTCTTTTGACCCATTTTGCCAAAGGAAAGGAAGTTGACTAATAATTATGCACACCTGATATAGAGTGTTGATGTCATTAGACCACACCCCTTCTCATTACAGAGATGTACATCACCTAATATGCTTAATTGGTAGTAGGCTTTCGAGCCTATACAGCTTGGAGTAAGACAACATGCATAAAGAGGATGATGTGGTCAAAATACTCATTTGCCTAATAATTCTGCACTCCCTGTAGAATATATCCGCTGAAACCCGTTTGCACGGATTTATCCGCGGATGGATTCTATCGTGTGTATGGGGCCTCATCTGTTAAATATTTATGGACTTTTACTGTCACAATTTTCAATTTATATTTTATTTTTCATTTATTCAAAACCAATATTGAATTTTATTCACATGTTTCTTGACTGAAATGTATTTTTTTTTTGTATTTATAACCATTATCAATTCATCATTATTACTGAGGGGTGTTGAGATGGCTGCATAGTGCAGCCTAGTGACCATCATATTTCAATTCTCTGATATAGTAGTGAGCTTTATATATATATAATATCATATATCACTTACTTGCAAATGCTCTAAATTTGGGTTTGACAAGAAGGGTTCTTTAAAGGTAGCGCAATTTATATTTTTCTCACATTTTATTCTTGTATTTATTGTTTACATGGAAATCGCAGCTCTCGGAGTGAATAGACTGACTACGTTGCAAGTCTTCTTCTCTCCTCTGTCTTTTTCTGTTACTGTAGTGCAGTTTCTTTCTATTTTTCCATTTAATGACTGTGTTGCTTTAACTGACAATTGTGCGGTCGTGTAATGTTGTACCCAAACAAAATTCTATGTCCCTTTTCCCCCACAATAAACAAAAAAAGAGTGAAAATTAAAATAAAATTAAAAAAAGCTATATTTTTTACTTTACTTTTTGCTATCATAAATATCCTCAAAAAAAATTCTTCCTTAGTTTAGGCCGATATGTATTCTACATATTTTTGGGTAAAAAAAAAAAATTGACAATAAGCATATATTGATTGGTTTGTGCAAAAGTTATACAGTCTACAAACTACTGGAATAGATTTAAGGCATTTTTATTATTATTATTTTTTTACTAGTAATGGCAGTGATCTTCGATTTTTAGCGAGACTGTGACATTGCGGCGGACAGATCGGACACCTGACACCTGATTACTGTACTAATGACACTGGCAGGGAAGGGGTTAACATCAGGGGCGATCAAAGGGTTAAATGTGTTCCCTGGGTGTGTTTACAAACTGTATGGGGAACTGTGTGACTGGGAAAACACACAGATCTGTTTTCCTGCATAGCAGGAAGATAAGATCTGTGTCATCTCCCCCTGTCAGAACAGAGATTTGCCTTGTTTGACAGGCAGATCCCCATTCTGTCACTGCGGGGATCAATCGCAGGTGATCGGCGGACATTGAGTTCACCCCACCCACTGATTGTCTCCCCCGCTGGCCAGCACACCCACAAAATAGATTTCTGGAGCCAACGTACAATGAGCCAACCTGTCGCAGTATAATGACGGTGGCTGGTCGGTGAGTGGTTAAAGGAGTTGTAAACAAACCCTCAAGGTTTTTCACCTTAATGCATTCTATGTATGGACGCATTATCAGGGCGTTCAACTGTTTTTTGGGCCCGCCGAACAACCACAATGCACTGTGCATTGAAATCCCTGATTGGCTGAAGAAATGAAAGCTTTGCCCAATCACAGGCACAGAGCACTGTCAGAGCCATGATTGGACACTGTCATGATGACTGTATCCAATTATGGATCATTGCTCTTAGCCCCGCCCCACACTATAAAATTATTCTTTCAAAAGGGGCCATTTTTTGTTTGATATTGGCATGGAGAGAGATAGAATAGGGCTCTGTTCAGTGCTGTGATTCTGTTGTCAGTGTAGAATATCAGTTTAGTGTAAATCTAGGGATAGTTCTGTCAGTGTAAGTGACCACCATTTAGCTTTACATTAGTGTGAATCTAGGGACAGTTTAGGCAGTGTGAGTGTAGTGACAGTTTAACACAGTATATTTCATTGCTTTACTGCAAGTTAACGCCATATTTTTAAGTGCTTTACTGCACTTTTAACATAGTATATTTCATTGCATTACTCTCAGTTTAATGCCCTATATTTTTGTGCGTTACTGCAAATTTAACGCTGTATATTTCAGTGTGTTAGGTGCTGTTTAACACAGTTAATTTCTGTGTGTTAGTGCATGTTTAACACTGCATATTTCAATGTGTTACCCTACGTTTAATGCAGTATAGTTCAGAGTGTTACTACAAGTTTAATGCCGTACACTTTAGTGCGTTACCGCTTGTTCAACGCAGTATAGCTCAGTGCGTTACTGCAAGTTTAACACCATATATTTCAGCGTGTTACCTTCAATTTAACGCAGTATAGTTCAGTGCGTTACTGCAAGTTTAACGAAAATATTTCAGTGTGTTACCTTCCGTTTACCGCAGTATAGTGCGTTACTGGAAGTTTATTCTATTCTATCACATTGTGGAGCTGTTATCTCCCAGCCCACTTCCCACAGCTCAGCTGTCTGGGCTTGTTTTAGGTCGTTCAGCCAATCGCACTGTTGCAATTTGCAAACTTTGTCTCAAGCACATCAAGCGTGGCAAAAACACCAACCATTTGGGTACCACATGCTTGACAAGGCCTTTAACCTCCCACCACTCAGCCCATTGGCAAGAACACCTAAAAGCCACACAAAAAGAGCGCAAATTTGTTCCTCCTCCTTAGTCACCTCAGTCTGCCCCCACTATATCTCAAACTCTGAGCAGGCTCCACTGACAGGGATGATGGTATAGCGGAGGGTGCCCCAGGTTCTTGCAGCACACCACCAGCTGTAGACTATAGCCGGCAAATTTCTCTGCCCCATCTGTACAATGGCAGGTTCCCAGTTGCTATTTATTTTCATGCAAGGCCATTCCAGCTCTCTACTATCACGTGGAAGGCAATGTTGGGTCATCGTTGGGCAAGGCAGTCAGCCACAGAGTCCAGGTTACTGCTGACACGTGGTCCAGCAAGCACGAGCTGGGACGATATATTTTGTTCACAGCATTCTGGGTAACTCTGCTTGCAACTCGGAAGGATGCAGGACAGGGCTCAGTGCTGCAGCTTGTTGTGCCCCCACATCTCCATACAGCTAGTGGTGGTGATGCAAGATTTTTCAGCTCTACCTCCTCCTCCGTGCCCTCCTCTACTGAATTGTCCTATGAATTACAAGTACACCCGAAGTGTTCAAGGGGCTATTCAAGAAGTCAGGCTAAAAGGTTCCATGCAGTGCTTCAGCTGGTGTCTAGGAAACAGGAACCATACCGGAGCAGAGATTCTTGCAGATCTGCAGGGGCAAACCCAGACGTGGTTCACACCACGCCAGCGGGAGCCAGGAATGGTGGTGTGCGATAATGACACAAACCTCCTATCCGCTCTTAGACAGTTGACACATGTGCAATGCCTGGCACATGTCCTCAATTTGGTGGTGCAGAGTTTCTAAATAGGTACCCAGGTTTGGAGGTCCTGCTAAAGCAATCATACACAGCCAGTGCTTGGTTGGCTGAAATTCAGCAGGAATTCCACCTGCTCATAAACCGCCTGATTTCACCAGGTGAAACTCGACTTTGGCAATGCTGCAGTGGCTGCACAAGCAGCAGAGGGTCGTCAACAAGTACCTGTGTGAGTATTACACGACAGGCTGAGGCCAGCTCGGCTTTTTGTCCCCACGTCAATGGCTGTTCATAAAGGATGCATGCACTGTACTATCACCATTTGAGGAGGCCATAGGGTTGGTGAGCCGTGACAATGCATGCATCAGTGACACATTTCCTGTTGTGTTCCTGAAGGAGCAGACTGCATGGCATTATGGACAGGGTACTCAAGGCAGAGCAGCGGGAGGAAGAGGACGACTTCCTTTCCTCTCAAGGTCCACTTTAGGCAGACACCATTGTTCCTATGCCACAGAACACAAAAGAGGAGAGAGAGGAGGAGGAGGAGGAGGATTCTGGCAGTTTTGGAGGCATTGAAGCAGAGGAAAACATACGTCAAATAGCAAGAGATGGTTTTCCATCCCCAGAACCCTTGGGAGTAGTATGTGGCTGGGAGGAGGCAGTTTCAGATACTATAATCTTGAGCCTGAGGAGTCTGCTTCTCATGCCTTGGCAAATTTGTGGTGCATTGGCTCTGTCATGCTTCAAAGCTTGCAAAAGGACCCAAGAATACGTGGCATAAAGGAGAAGGATCACTATTCGTTGGAAACCCTCCTTGACCATTGTTACAAGGGGAAAGTTTAATAACCCATCCTGTCCCAACAGAGTGCAGAAGATGAAATCTCTTGAGGACACCTTATAGAGGAGTCTATTGAATGCTTTTACCGACTTTGGTAGGTTACAGTGTTGTGGAAAACGTGGTTTTGAGGCTTCTGTTGGTCAAGAGAGGAGCAGTGGAGAAGGCTGCCGCTTAAGTGATTCATTTCTCAATTTTTTTAGTCCTCACCGCCCAGAGCTGTTAGCTTCCAAATCCCATCAGCCACGTCTGCATCACATGATGGAAGATTATCTAGGGGCGAAAACAGAGATGGAGAGCTTTCCATTTGACGATCCCCTGGCTTACAAGAATAGACCACTGGCCAGAACTTGGCCAGTATGCAATTGAGCTGCTGGGCTGTCCTGCATCCAGCGTGCTTTCCAAATGGGCATTCAGTACTGCTGGTGGTTTTGTTACTGATAATAGAACTTGTCTTTCCACAAACTGCGTGGACCGTCTGACATTTATCAAAATGAATACGTTCTGGATTACCAGCAGCTATGAAGCCCCTGATGCCGATGTTGCTGACTTCTAGGCTGCCTAGCATAGGTTTCATGGGCACAATTAACACCCAAAGACCAATTTTTCCACACCTGTTTGACAAGTGCATATCATTGCAGTTTTTGACAGCAAGGCCAATTCTTGCTTTCATCAAGAGTACCTCTATAGGGTTATGGTGTAAAGGCGCCATTGACACCCAATACCAATTTTTCTGCACCTGTTACTTCTATCCAAAGTCTGTGGAAGAGACACCAGAATTTATCCAAAAAATCTCTAATCTTGTTCCCGGTGCACTACATTGTGGCCTCATCATATCGACTGGCTTCCCAAGCCGTTGCTTGTAGGGAAAATGTAATGTTTTTTTGGCTTTATAAATGCAATTATTGCTGCAGCAGCTTCTATACACAGTATAGATGTGCCACTTTACAGGTAGACTTATGTTTTTTACAAACTTATTTTTCATTAATACATGTCCCCCAAGGCCAGGCCCCCATAACCATTGTATGCTCAATTACTTGCATATAAGCACCTTTGATTTTTACAAATTGGGTCCCATAGACTTCAATGGGGTTCATTATTCGGTTCCATACTTTTGCGATGTTCGAAAGTTCTGGTGCGAACCAAACAGGGTGTCGTTTGGCCCATCCCTAGTGTGCACAGTTGCAGTAGTTGGATGTAGTGGAGAGCACACTTGCAGTACTCTATGAAACAGATCAGATAATAAGTGTGGGCTCTATGACTATAAATGATTTGCTAATTGGGGAAGCTTAACAGTGTGTCTGGGACCCTCTCACCGCCTTCTTTCTCTATTGTCTCGAGATGGCAACTGATATGATGACCGGAGGGAGTCCCATTTCCCTCTGTAGTTGACTAATGCTGGCAGCAAAAATGAGATGGTGACCTTCTTGGCAACTCCTCAGCACCTCTGGGAGATAGTGACCTGAATGGTAGTGTGGGCACCAGAACGGCTGATCAATGCAAAGAACTCTGCCCAATCCAGCCTCCCTGTCTCTGGATGTGACAGAGTCCAGTGAAATTCAGCATAGAAACAACATGCATAAGATACGAAGAAATCATGGCCATGATTAAGCACTAGCTCAGTGCGAAACGCGTTGGCTATCTACCTGTTCCTTTGTTGCACCTGTGAAGTGATGTACTTGCTGTGCTTTTTAGAATAAAAGACAACCGTTTGGTCATTGGAGTGCGGCTATCCATCCTCTTTCTTCGTATCTTATGCATGGTCAGTGCATTGCCAGCACCCACGGTATCCTGAGTCAGTCCATCTCTACATAGTGACCCACCTGGAGCGGTGATCCCTTCCCTTCTCTATAGAAACAACTCAGCAAGCACAACAAAGCACACCAGGTTTTTCTTTTTATATGACTCCCTCCTGCTCTTCAGTGCTCATTGATATTGTAGTTGCTTCCCAGTCATGGTTGCAGTCTAGATCCTCCTCCAAACTACATCTTACATGATGCCACTACCAAAGGTCTGGTACTGGCTAAACAGGGCACACCTATTACTGCCATCTTGGAATAGAAAAAGAGTTCTGCAGCCAATATTGTTACTATCTGTTACATGTGTAATGCCCTGTACACGCGATCGGTTCATCCGATGAAAACGGTCTGATGGATTTTTTTTATCAGATATCCGATGAAGCTGACTTTCATCAGTCTTGCCTACACACCATCAGTTAAAAAAACGATTGTGTCAGACCGCGGTGACGTAAAACACAACGACGTGCTGAGAAAAATTAAGTTCAATGCTTTCGAGCATGCGTCGACTTGATTCTGAGCATGCGTTTTCTTTTTAACCGATAGAAAAAAACGATCGTCTGAGGGTAAGGGCTCTTTCACACGGAGCGGACCGTTTCCGGGTCCGCTCCGTGTGTCTCCGTCGGCTCAGCGGGGATCCCCGCTCAGCTGTCGGCGGATAGGGCGGTCCCCGCACACAGTGCAGGGACCGCCCTGTCTCTGCTCCGCTGTCCCCTATGGGGATAATAATAAAGAAAAATTATTCAGCGCTGGAATGTAAATATAAACTAAAAAATGCAAGCCAGCACTAAGGTAAATTCAAATAAAACACCTCACATTGACATCTAATAATAATAGTGCAGCGCAAAACAAACAATTTTAAACTATACATACAGAAAGTTAAAACATATGATATATGATATATAATTAAAAATTATATAATAAAGTCCATATAAAGTGCTCAAGTGCAAAAAGATGATCCAAATCGGAATATAATAGTGCAAAAATCCAAAGGGTGATATCCAGAAGGAACCTCCACCAAATAGCAGGAATGGCCTCTCACCTTACAACTTCGACCTGCAATAGGTCACAAAGCATAATCAGAGAACCACCTGTTCTCAGAGGACAGCAAGCAATGCAGCAGTAGAACCACGATATCAGTCAGACTCAGGATCAGGACATGGCAATCAGGGCATAAAAAACAAAGGAGAGGAAATCTAGTGCTCTCTGAAGCCAAAATACATTTATTTAAGAATAAAAAACGAATACACTCACTGTATAAGCACTCTCAAACGAGTGCAGCGAAACAGCATAAAACATCCATAAAAGCATGGGTTTCAGTCTAGGTCGGCGATCGCGGTTGACGTCTCATGTGGCCCCTTCCCCTCGTACGACGTTACGTCCCTATGAGCGGGACTTCATCAGCGTGGGGTGAAAAAAGGCAGCATGCAAACGTCCCGCTGTCTAGGTATAAGAAGCCTGTGGCTGCCATGACACACCCACTAGTAATCAAGCCCTCCCATCAATCCTAATTAGACAACAAAAGACTGTCAGCAAAGGAAGGCACAAACTGCACCATGATGGAAAAAAGTGACAGATTCGATCATAATGGGAAAAAGGAAACACATTCGATCGGAATACTATCAAAGGGCAGACTCCTATATACCAAAAGTTATATATGCAATAAGGATAGAAATCCTCAAAGGCAAAAAAGACCCCTTTAAAAAGAAATCTTACATAAAAAATATAAATGACGTCAGCCACGATCGCACACCCAAATTACATAAAATACATCAAAAACACATATGTAAATCCTTATATATTAACCCATTAAGGTCTCGAAAAGGAACACTACGTGTAACAGATACTGGACATAAATGTTATGAATATTAAAAATAAAAATATTAATATTAAAATATATATATATATATATATATATATATAAAATATAATATATACAAAATATAATTAAAAATATTTAAAAATATTTAAAAATATACAGATACATAAGAATACATAAGAAAGGGGGGATTATCTATTGGAAATAAAACAATTAAGGTCAAACTCTACATTTAAACCAGCTGGCGAGGATACTCCCCTATGGGGAACCTGATGCAGACGGATCGTCTGTCCGTCTGCATCAGTTCCGCTCCGCCGAACGGAAGAAAAATAGGGTTTCTTCCGTTCGGAAAAGCGGAACCCGACTGACGCGGATGCTCCATCCGCTAACGGACGCGTCCCCATAGGGATTCATTACAAGTCTGTTAACGGACTTGTAATGAACGAACAGACGGAGCGGACGTCTGAAAGGGGCCTAAATCTATCGTTTTTTCAACCATCAGATAATTTAAAAACAGGTTCTAAGTTTTTTCACAGATGGGGAAAAAAACGATGGGGCCCACACACGATCGGTTCGTCTGATGAAAATGATCCATTTTCATCAGACGAACCGATTAGGGTTATACAGTTCCTTGAAAAAGTATTCATACCCTCTTGTTAAAACCAAAAACGTAAAAGTATTTTATTCGTTTTTTTTTTTTTGATAAACCAACATAAAGTGGCATATAATTGTGAAGTGGAAGGAAAATTATAAATGTTTTAAATTTTGTTTTTTTACAAACAAAAGTGAAGAGTGTGGCCTGCATTTGTATTAAGTCCCCTTTACTCTAATACCCCTAACTAAAATCTAGTGGAACCAATAGCCTTCAGAAGTCAACTAATTAGTAAATAGAGTCCAACTGTGTGTAATTTAATCTCAGCATAAATACAGCTGTCCTGTGAAGCCCTCAGAGTTTTGTAAAAGAACCTTAGTGAGCAAACAGCATCATGAAGGCCAAGGAACACACCTGACAGGTCAGGGATAAAGTTGTGGAGAAGTTTAAAGCAGGGTTAGGTTATAAAAAAATATCCCAAGCTTTGAACATCTCACGCAGCACTGTTGAATCCATCATCTGAAAATGGAAAGAGTATGCCACAATTCAAACCTACCAAGACCTGGCCGTCCACCTAAATTGCGAGGCCGGGCAGGGAGAGCATTCAGAGAAGCAGCCAAGAGGCTCATGATTACTCAGGAGATCCACAGCTCAGGTGGGAGAATCTGTCCACAGGACAACTATTAGTCGTTCACTCCACAAATATGGTCTTTATGGAAGAGTGGCAAGAAAAAAGCCATAAGAAGTCCCGTTTGCATTTTGCGAGAAGCCATGTGGAAGAAGGTGCTTTGGTCGGATGAGACCAAAATTTTACTTTTTGGCCTAAAAGCAAAAAGTGTGTGGTGAAAAACTAACACTGCAACCCTGAACACACCATCCCCACCGTGAAACATGGTGTTGGCAGCATCATGTTGTGGGGTTGCTTTTCTTCAGCGGGGACTGGGAAGCTGGTCAGAGTTGATGGAAAGATGGATGGAGCCAAATACAGGACAATCTTAGAAGAAAACCCCTAAGGCCCCGTACACACGACCGGATCTGTCCGCTGAAACTGGTCCGACGGACCAGTTTCAGCAGACATGTTCAGTCGTGTGTAGGCCCGCCCGGACAATTGTCCGGCGGATTGGACAGTTTCCAGCGGACAAAAATTTCTTAGCATGCTAAGAAATCTGTCCGCTGGAAACCTGTCCGTCGGACATGTTCGGTCGTATGTACAGACTCACCGAACACATCCGATCGGCCGCCATCCCTCGCATGCGTCGTACAGATTCGACGCATGCGTGGAAGCTTTGAACTTCCAGGGCCGCCCACACCGCCGCAGCCACGTCCCCGCGTATTGTTTAGGCGCGGATTTCTGTCTGATGGTGTGTACAACCATCAGACAGAAATCTCCAGGCGGACATGTCCACTGAAAACGGTCCGGTGGACCATTTTCAGCGGACTGTCCGTCCGTGTGTACGAGGCCTTAGAGTCTGCAAAAGACTTGAGACCGGGGCGGAGGTTCACCTTTCAGCAGCACAACGACCCTAAACATACAGCCAGAGCTACAATGGAATGGTTTAGATCAAAGCATATTCATGTGTTAGAATGGCCCAGTCAAAGTCCAGACCTAAATACAATTGAGAATCTGTGGCAAGACTTAAAAATTGCTGTTCACA
Source organism: Rana temporaria (assembly GCF_905171775.1). Classification (NCBI taxonomy): domain Eukaryota; kingdom Metazoa; phylum Chordata; class Amphibia; order Anura; family Ranidae; genus Rana; species Rana temporaria. The sequence continues at coordinate 165,764,977 of NC_053497.1, forward strand.
GATGGTCAGACACCTTTGGTGAGTTGCCATTTGCCACATGAGCACTCGTGATGAAGCTTTTATTTGAAGGAACATCAAACCAGAAGATTTCATTTATTTATGGTGTTGGGAATGTCACTTTGGCCTTTTATATATGTATTTGCTTTTGTAATAACCATTTGCTTTTTCACTTTTATTTTGTATGTTTGTAGCGTCAACACCTTTACGTAAGTTTTTTTCCTATAATACAGTTATAGAGGTTTTCAGATTCTAAAACCAAAACATGTAAAAATCAGGAATGATATTATTATACAAGATTTATATAGCGCCATAAGTTTACGCAGCACTTCACAATAAAAAGGGGACAGTACAATTACAAGGGAGGGAGATGTGGTACAAAAGGTTAGGGCGTCAGGGAATGATCTGATGGAGGAGACTCAAGTACAGTCCTTAGGTGGAGGTGGGGTAGGTTTCCCTGAATAAGTGAGTTTTCAAGGATTACCGAAAGGCTGACAGGGTAGTAGCTGACCGGACATACCGAGGCAGGGAGTTCCAAAGGATGGGAGAGGCTCTGGAGAAGTCCTGTAGGCAAGCAAGGGAGGAGACAACAAGGGAGTTAGAGAGCAGGAGGTCCTGAGAGGAGCGGAGAGGACAAATTGGGCGATATCTGCAGATGAGACTGGTGATGAAGCTAGAGGCGATGTTGTGGATGGCCTTGTATTTAGAATTTTATACGGTGGTGTAGGGAAAGCCAGTGGAGAGATTGGCATAAAGGGGTATCAGTCACGGATTGGTTAGTAAGGTGTATTAGCCAGGCAGCAGCATTCATAATAGATTGAAGGGGTCTAGCCTGTGTAAAGGCAGGCCAGTGAGGAGGGAGTTGCAGTAGTCAAGGCGGGAAATAATCAAGGAGTGAATAAGTTGTTTTGTGGAGTCAATAGTTAGGAAGGTGCGAATTCCGGAGATGTTGCGGAGGTTAAGGCGGCAAGATTTAGCCAATGATTGGATGTGGGGGCTGAAGGAGATGTCAGAGTCTAGGATTACACCCAGCACCCTGGCATGTGCGGAGGGACCAATGGTTGTTCCGTTCTCAATGATAAAGTCATATGAAGGGGACCGGGAGGGGGAAATATCTATGGGGATGTTAATATGTAGGGTAGCATTTGGAGCAATTACATTTTCAGTGGCTCCTCTGGGCCACCATCAATGAATAGGTCACATACTGACAGCTGTTCTGTCACAATCCTTTATCAAAAATTTCTGGGTGGAGCTTTGCTAACCCTAATTTGTGACTCCAATCCTCTGTGTAATGCAATGTAGCAATCGTTTCAGATTCTACAACAACATGCCTGGACCAGTATGGAAAAATACAAGACAAGGTAATAATATGTTTTTAAATTTATTTTTCTGATAAAAAACAATCAGTCTTTACAGCAGAAAAATAATTACATTCTTAGATTCAGTGGCATTTAAAATTAACATTCAAATTTATTTTTAAAGGAAACCTCTTTTAACTCATTCACACTTGAAGATGATTTCTAGCACGCTCCTCACACTTTTCTAAACAACAGTTCTTACATGCTTCTGTTGCCATCTATGATTATGTGGAATACTGAACGAGGCAAACAATATGCTTCATTTAAAGCTTAAAGTGGATGTAAACCCAATTCATGAAATTTGAGCTGGGCACATATATCTGCAGTGTTTTGCTATCTCTCTTCAAAGAGCCAAGTCCCATAGCTCTCTCCTGAACCATTCCTCTGTTATCAGCCTGATAACTCCTGACAAATTCTGACATCAGATAACAGCAGCCTGAAATTTCTGTCGGGGGAGGTTGCTAAAATAGATTAGCAGGGAGCTGGCCCTGTTACAAAACACCTTTAATGCCTAGTACGCACGGCCGGTTTTTCCGTCGGATCAAAAACCCACGGTTTTACCGACAGATTTTCTGCCTGCCTTGCATACACATGCCCAGACAAAAGACCGCCTGTCCAAAATGCGGTGATGTACGATGGCACTATAAAGGGGAAGTTCCATTCCTTTGGGCTGCTTTTGCTGATCCTCATGTTAGTAAAAGTTTGGTGAGAGACGATTCGCGTTTTTCAGCCTTGTGCTTTTCAGTTTGTGATGTTTACAGCAAGACAAATGTGCCATCTCCATTACGAACGCTAGTTTTACCAGAAAGAGCGGTCCTGTCTCATACGGAATTCTGAGCATGCACTGTTTTTTTTCCCGTCGGAAAAGCATACAGACGAACTGTTTTCCCGCCAGGATTTTTTCCTGACGGGAAAAAAGAGAACTGCTTCTCTTTTCTTTTCCTGGCCAAAAGCTCTCATCGCAGTTTTACCACGTATGAGGCATGAGAGTCTCTGCCTATGTGGAGAGGGGGTGTGTGCCTTTCCTCCAATCAGCAATTTTAGCCATCTTGGCTGTATGCCCGGACGTCACACTCTGTGTTAAAAAGGAAGAGAAAATTTCCAACCACGATCTGAACATTCTAAATAGTATATAAATGTGAAGACAGCAGATATGCATATAAAACTTATGTAGGGAGATTTGGTTTATCTCTGTGTATCATCTGAGGCTGTTCACTTCACTGGCTGTATGGAGGGTTTACATCCACTTTTAATGCAGCAAAAGTAAAAACCAACCACTTTAATCATCTTACAAAAAAGTTACATCAAAGAATACACCATTCAGCGTATATTCTATCAGAACTTATTGTGTCTAGTACAGCGATCACTTTCTGTTGCCCTTTTTTGTGGAGTTACAAAGTGAGAACTCCAACCCCAGAGGTTTCATTTTAAATTCAATTGGTAAATATCAGAGAATGAGAGCAGACAACAATATACTGGTTAGATACAGAAGCTATAGCACATTTTTTTATTTTTTTTTTAAATCTGATCACTTTTAGAAATAAAAATAAAGAGTAAAATACATGTATACTATAAAACCCCCAAACCTGATCACATTGATCAGAAATATATGCAAACATTAAAGTGAACCTGTGCTTTATGCATGCCAGAAGAAATAAAAGCTACACTTAACTCCAAGTTAAAGTGTTACTAAACCCAGGAACCTGCATTCTCTATATCTGGTCTCCCAAAGAACATGGAAATGCAATTATTTTAGTAAATATAAACTTTTAAATACCCTTTCTCATTAGCAGTATAGGGCAGTCTTGTGACTTCTATCAGTGTCCGGCTGAGCACTGGTTATAGCTTTTAGGAGGAGTATTCATTCTCCTTTGATTGTCCTATGAGAGTGTATGACCCTATACCCTCTGTTTGGACAGTGCTGATTGGCCCTGTGCCGATCACATGCACCTGCTCAAAAAAAAATAAAAAATCTCTAGCAATATACACCAAACTGAGCATGTGCAGAGTGCCTCCAAGGCTCCGTTTAATCAGTAGATGGGTTGGGGACAGTGGAAGATGAGGAGGATCAAAAAAAGACAGGATTAAACAGCCTTTTTACACAATACGGAGGATAGGATTAACCCCTTAGGTTCCACAGTGAGTATAACAAGCATGCGTTACTGCACATAAAGACTGATTTTACTGCTGAGGGTTTAGTAACACTAATATAAGAATCATGTACTTACCTTTCCACTAAACCCCAAAACTGCTTTGATCTGTTGCTGGCCTGTCTGAGAAATAAAGCTGCCTATCCAAACCCCAGAGACCAATTATCAGGCCATCAGCTGGAGGCAGGAGAGTGTATGCAACTCCTGTCAAAATAATCTCAAACAAACAAGCATAAGGGGACTACCTACTGTACATGCTCCTGATATTCTATGGAGGACAGTGAATGTTTCTTTTCCCAGTTTACTTTAAGCATAAAACAGCCAGTAATGTGTATATATAATAATTATATGATGAAAACAAACCTGTCATAAGGCAATTTATTCTTTCAAATCTTTTGAGGGCAAAGATAAAGTGCATATATTTTAGCAATCCATTATTGTCCCACTATATACACCCAACATGCATGCACTAATAAAAGTCCTACAAAAATGCAACACAACATTTCAAAAAGTAGAATATTTCACAGAGTTCCGAGTCCTTCTTAGAAAAGCGGATAGTACAGAATGTGCGAGACAGTTCATGGGGTTTGGAATGTATGGTATCTTTACCATTATATTGGCACACAAAAAAAATTGTGTGCTCACCATACACCAACCATCTAACCAGCAGCAGTACCACAAAGTGTTAACCAACCTTGCAAAATTGTGTAAAAAATAAATTGTACTCTGCTACAGGAAGATTAAACTCTCTTAAAGAGAGCAACACCAAGGAAAACCCAATGAATGAGCTCAGGAAGAAAAAAAAGAAAAACATAGTGCTCTCTGTATAGCTTAAAATCAACTAATATTTATTAAAAGCTCACTTGAATAAAACATATTAGTATAAGCTCATCTTATATTAGTGATTATAGAAGTACTAAGTAGCTTGCCGCTCTCACCGACACCTGGAATCAAATCCTCTAGCCTGTGCTGCTGCTGGAAAAAACAATGGCCCAGATTCAAGAAGCAATTGCGCCTGTGTAACCATAGGTTACACAGCGCAATTGCTTACTTGCCCAGGCGTTACGAATGCTCCTGATTCAGGAACATCGTAACGCTGACTGCAGCCTAAAATCTGCGTGGCATAAGGCTCTTATGCCACGCATATCTTAGGCTGCATTCTTGCGATGACCGCTAGGGGGCGCTCCCATTGTGGTCAGCGTATAGTATGCAAATTGCATACTAACACCGATTCACAATGTTGCACGAGCCCTGCGTACGCAATTTACGTCGTTTCCGTACGGCGTGCTTAGCGTAAGGCTGCACATGCTAATAGCACGCGCAGCCAATGCCAAGGATCCCCGTCGTTCCCGCGTCGCGATATTTGAATGTTACGTCGTTTGCGTAAGTGATTCGTGAATGGTGCTGGACTCTGAAGCAATGCACGTCGGGAAAGTTTCCTGACGGAGCATGCGCTCTACGCTCGGCACGGGAGCACGCCTAATTTAAATGATTCCCGCCCCCTACGGGATCATTTACATTAGGCGCATTTACGCAGGGCAAGTTTACACAGCGCCCCCGCAATTTACGGAGCTACTGCTCCGTGAATCGCGGGTAGCGCAGTAAATTTGCGGGGGCGCAGGGCAAAAACGCTGCCCTGTGCCTCCGCAAGAAAGGGGCAAATTCTACCTGAATCCGGGCCAATTTCTCCTCTTTACTCTGGATGATTATCAGCTCTCCGCACTCCACCCAAGCAAGATTTCTTGGTGTTGATCTTTGAGAGGGTGAGGTTTAATTATTAGAGCCATTCCTGGCTGTTTTAAAGGGACCTTTTCAGTTGACCTTTTATAACATTAAGGTCCAACATTGAAGGTGAGCGTTTGTCCACAAGAGTTGGTGGAATGAACATTATCTAATCTTTGTAACCTTCCAATTGCAGTTTGTTGGATGTTAATCTTAAAGAAAAGCGGACTATTTGACATGAAATTATGTTTGATTTCACATGCGCAATTTTTCATTAATGAGTGTAACGTTTTTCCAACAGATTTGATTTATTCACATGAACAGTCTATTGGATTCATTTATATAGATTAATATTGTAACATGTTAAAATTTATATTTGCACATATTAGCAGGCAACTCCACCTTTCTGAAACGACTGATACTCTAATGCCGCGTACACATGATCGGAAATTCCGACAAGAAAAGTCAGATACGAGCTTTTGGTCAAATTCTGACCGTGTGTAGGCTCCATCTGACTTTTTCTGTCGGAATTACCACCAACAAAAGATTGAGAGCAGGTTCTCTATTTTTCGGACGGAAAGAGTTTCTATCGTAAAATCCACTCGTCTGTATGCAATTCCGACGCGCAAAAAAAAAAAGCATGACCAGAATCAAGCAGAAGAGCCGAACTGCCTATTGAACTTCATTGATCTCGGCTTGTCGCTCTTGACGGTCTGAAGATTTGTGTGACCGTGTGTCTGCAACACAAGTTTGAGCCAACATTCCGAATTTTCGATCATGTGTATGCGGCATAAGGCCTTGTTTACACCTGCATTGCACTCCGAAGAACAACCCGAATTTGGACCACTCTTCAGAGAGCATTTGACAGGTGGTGAGGAGGCATATAAGACATAATCATCAAGGAGCCAGCCTCTTCCCATTCCTGTGAAGGCTAACTATCTTCATAATCTATGCCTGGTTTTCTAGGCGCTAATTTTCTAGTATTTTGCCAACTTCAGTCCTTTTATATTCTCACCAAATATACTATGCTTTTGAAGAAGCGTGTCCGCACGTGAAACATGTCAAGCCCTAATTTTCTCCAATCAAATGCAATCTATTAAACCTATTGCTGCAGGTGTTGAGCCACACTTTCAGGACATTTATGTTACTTTGGAAAGAATCTAGCGATCTTCCTTAACCACTTGCTTACTGGGCACATATACCCCCTTCCTGCCCAGGCGAAATTTCAGCTTCCGGCACTGCGTCGCTTTAACTGACAATTGCGCGGTCGTGCGACGTGGCTCCCAAACAAAATTGATGTCCTTTTTTTCCTACAAATAGAGCTTTCTTTTGGTGGTATTCGATTGCCTGTGCGGTTTTTATTTTTTGTGCTATAAACAAAAAAAGAGCGACAATTTTGAAAAAAAAACACTATTTTTAACTTTTTGCTATAATATATATCCCATTTTTTTTATATTTTTTTCTCAGTTTAGGCCGATACGTATTCTTCTACATATTTTTGGTAAAAAAAAAAAAATCACAATAAGCGTATAGTGACTGGTTTGCGCAAAAGTTATAGCGCCTACAAAATAGGGGACATAATTATGATTTTATTTTTTTTTTTTTACAAGTAATGGCGGCGATTTGCGATTTTTCTTGGGACTGCGACATTATGGCAGACACATCGGACACTTTTGACCCATTTTTGGGATCATTCACATTTATACAGTGAACAGTGCTATAAATATGCACTGTTTACTGTATAAATGTGACTGGCAAGGAAGGGGTTAACACTAGGGGGCGAGGAAGGGGTTAAATGTGTACCCTGGGAGTGATTCTTACTGTGGGGGGAGGTGACCGATCTGTGTTCCTATGTACAAGGGACACAGCATCGGTCTCCTCTCCCTGACAGGACGTGGATCTCTGTGTTTACACACAGAGATCCACTGTCCTGCTCAGTTACTGGGCAATCGCGGGGGCCCGGCGGCCCCCTAGTGGCTCTAAAAGACGAGGACGTCATATGACGGCCTGTCAGAACAATGGAGCTATTGTGCCGCTGTCAATTGACGGCGGCCGGTAGTTAAGTGGTTAAAGTCTTGTTACCAGTGTGGTTTCTCCACTAGCTAATGAAATGTCTTGATTGGATGTTTGTATATTATCTGTGTTATTAAATGTTATTTTAGAATTCAACTTTATTATAAAAAAAAAATTATTTTTCTAAAAAATTGTCTATTACTGTGCCTACAAAGTCCAAAAAAATCCCCTAATTTTTCCTTTTGCAATATCAAATTAGCCATTAACATCTATGAAATTTTCCCTTGAAACAAATCTTATAGCAGACTGGATGGTTCCTATGTAACCCACCAGCTGCTAAATGTATATAATATAAAATGCACCAGACAAATATCTGGTATGAGTGGTACAGATCCTAAAATTTCCAACAATCATTATCAATTGTTCCCAACAATCCTAATATCAGCTACGGTATATATATCTTCACATGAGATGCCCGATTATGGAATATGACAGGTTCTCCCTAAATCACAAAATGCGTATTTCTAAAATGAAAGAAGCCAAGCTATACATGTATACAGACAAAGGAAAAGGTCCGCATTCTTCTCCTTTGTGGACCTGCAAAGACAAACAAATTAAGTAGAATTACTTTCCTATATCAGAAGTCTTTTTACTCTCAGAAGAATTTTTACATAGGAATACATAAATGTAGTGAGAGGTACTGTATTCTTTAAATGTGAAATGGAGCCTTCACCCCAACATGTTCTACACAATGAAAACTCTTGTAATAAATGCCCTTCCATGGATAGTACAGATCCCTTTTTAGAACACTATTTTAGACTGTATAACATTTCTTTACACACTTTGATAGTTTAGCACAACTTGTGAAAACTACACAAAAGACAACAAATCTACAAGCTTCAGAGACGGCCAAGTTCTCCTCTTTTCCTCACCCAAAGAAGAGCCCTGATCAGTCTCAAGTGTTTGCCGTTTTTATGCAGTCAACCAATAAAAAAATGTTTTGTGGGGAAGAGGCCCTTGACCTCATCAACATGGGGACAAGGTGCTTGAGGGGATCCCCCGTCCCCCCAACCACCCACCCATGTTGTTGGCATGCAACCTGGTATGGTTCAAGAGGGGGGCTGATTGCTTTTCCCCCTCCCTTTTTCTGGCCTGACAGGCTGCATGCTCGCATAAGAATCTGGAATGGATTTTAAGGGGACTCCATTCCATTTTTGTGTGTAATAGGGAACTGAAAACTTACATTCAGGCCTTCTCTGCGTTGGAGTTGTCAGACGTGGTGTCAGAAGCTGCAAAATATACATCAGTGATTATCATGTACAGTACATCTATTATACTGCAAACAGATCTATATCAGTATAATGGCAGATAAAGCTCACACACAGGACCTGTATACATTGTAGCTACAGACCTAGAAACACAGCTACAGGCATAGGAACACAGAAATAGACACAGGAACACAGCGATAGACATAGGAACACAGCAATAGACATATAAACACAGCAATAGACACAGGAACACAGCAATAGACACAGGAACACAGCAATAGACACAGGAACACAGCAATAGACACAGGAACACAGCAATAGACATAGGAACACAGCAATAGACATAGGAACACAGCAATAGACACAGGAACACAGCAATAGACATAGGAACACAGCAATAGACATAGGAACACAGCAATAGACACAGGAACACAGCAATAGACATAGGAACATAGCAATAGACACATGAACACAGCAATAGACACAGGAACACAATACACATAGGGACACAGCAATAGATACAGGAACACAGCAATAGACATAGGAACATAGCAATAGACACAGGAACACAATACACATAGGGACACAGAAACAGACCTAGGAACATAGCAGAAGGGTACTCACTGTTGGTGCTCTTATAGCCAGCCCTTGTCTTCTCTGAAATATAAAGACATAGGGTTAGGAACCAAAATATAAAAAACTTTTACTTCTATATTTTCAAATCGGAGAATTTTGCATTAAAAAAATAAAAATGTTAAAAGGGAATGTATAGTTTGCTTTGTATAAGATGAAAAATTCAGATTTTTTGTTTACCTGTAAAACTGCTTTCTTGGAGTACATCACAGGACACAGAGGAGTTAAAGTATAACTAAAGGGAAACTTTTTTCTTAGTTCCAGTGGAGAGGGATTAGAATTCTTGGCAGTTTTTAATTGCTGTCTGTGTCTCCATTAACCACTTTAGACCCGTAAGAATTTCCCCCCTTCCTGACCAGGCCATTTTTTGCGATACGGCACCTTGTCGCTTTACCCGACAATTCAGCTATCGTAAAAATGGTGCTGTTTAATTTACTTTCATGCTTTGCATGAGATGAGGTTATCTCATTAATGGACACTAGATGGAGGTGGTGAGCTCACGTGGAGTATTAGTGGAGGGAATGTCCGGTGCCAGACATAACTTCCTCCCCGCTGGTTTTCCCATGGGCTCCCCCCGTCACCGGTCTTTTTTAAGATGTTTCGCAGTCCCGTTATGGAGGCGGGCAATATCCAGGTCACGATATAGGATCTAAGATGTAATGTCCCTCCTAGGGGTTTTTTACTGTTCAAGTATGGGCAGGGTTTACCACATCAAAGATGGCGTACCTGGACTCAATACCAGCCGTTCACAATAGGCGGCTGGTCTATTTATAGAAGGTGAATTACTGCATGGCCCTACCCCCATTTGACAACGTCCAATAGCGACGAAACGCGTCTGGGAGTATCACGCAGTGACGTCACCACGCCAAGGAGTAGGGCTCCTGTTATGCCAGCCAGCAATATTTTGTTACACCTGTTTTATCCGCTCATATTGTGAGTACATTTTACCTTTTTAATTAAAAGTACTGTCTCAGAGTTACGCTATGTGCGTTTTTCTCTTCATTTAACACCTCAAACGGGGGAGTTGAAAACTTTACGCTTAGGGGACGGAGGACTTCCCACCGCAAGGAGCTAAAGACCTAGGCTGGGTTATAGCCATCTGCCTGAAATGTTCGTCTTCTGGTAAGCGGCCTCTCTGGTTGGTGGAGGGTCACTTCATGTATTAGGTTCACTGGGTGGTGTGGACTGCATGAATTAACCATTTCCAGGACATCACGCAGAGGGGAAGAAGGACCCCCCACTATAAGGAGAAAGGCCTAGGCTGGGTCATAGCCATTCGCCTTAACCGTTTGCCTTCTGGTAAGCGGCCTCTGTAATTGGTGGAGGGTCACTTATGTGAAGTTGTCACTAGGTGGTGTGGACCTTAGGTACTATTGCTATGATTTATGTCCCAGTATCACGCTATGTGTGCTTTCTTTCTTGTTTGCATTTAAATACGGTGGAGCTGAGAATATCATACTCAGAGGACGGAGGGCTTCCTGGTGCAAACTTCAAGGATTAAAGGCCTAGGCTGGGTTATAGCCATCCGCCCTAACTGCTTGCCTTCTGGTAAGCGGCTTTCCTTTTCTTTTCCGGGGGATGGTCACTTTGTATATAGCATCACTGGGTTGTGGACTGGAGGAGCCATCATTGTCAGGATTGATCCGAACCTATTCATGATTATACAAGCATCATTCCATCTATTACGGACTTACTACACTCTCACAGACTGTGTACACTAATAGACTGTTTTTTGTGGCGCAGCTTTTTCTTTGTTTATAATTCAGCTATCGTGATGAAATTTATTACTAGTAATGGTGGCGATTAGCTATTTTTATCGGGACTATGATATTGCAGCGGACAAATCGGAAACTTTTGACACATTTTTGGGACCAGTGAGATCTATAAAGCGATCAGTGCTAAAAAAAAAAGGGGGCAATCAGGGGGTTAACTGTGTTCTCTAGGTGTGTTCTAACTGTGGGGGGATGGGACTGACTAGAGGAGGAGAGAGATTGTTGTTTCTACTTAGCACATGATCTGTCTCCTCTCCCCTGAGAGAACCGGGATTTGTGTGTTTACACACACACATAGATCAGATTCTCGCTCTGTCACAAGTGATCGCGGGTGCCCAGCAGTCATCGCATCCGCCGGGCACTTGCATCGGCTCCAGGGACACGCTGTGGGCACACATGCGCCTCCTACAGCGTCTTAAAGGCCTGATGTACAGCTATGACGGCTCTCCCAGGGGAGCCATCCTGCCGCAGTATAACTGCCACCATATGTGATAGGCTACCTCATTAGCCAAAAGGAAGCTATGGAGCAGGAAGAAGAATGTCCCTGTACAGTATAGTATGCACTCAATACTTGGTCGGGACTCCTTTAGCATGAATTACTGCATCAATGCGGTGTGGCATGGAGGCGATCAGCCTGTGGCACTGCTGAGGTGTTATGGAAGGTTGCTTTGATAGTGGCCTTCAGCACATCTGCATTGTTGGGTCTTGTGACGGGAGTCACTTTGGGTGGGGGGCTTGTGGAACCCAGCTTGGAGATCTCTGGAAACCCCCGTGTCTAGCTCCCCTAGACCCTCCTATGTGTAAATCACCCTGTGTCCATTAGGGGCTCAGGGTGACTGAGAACCCCAGTCTGATCTGTGCTAGTCGGACTTGCTGTACAGCCACACTGGAATGTTGTACAATATATTGTGTGTTGTCTCATGCTGTTCATGGAGTTGTATATCTGTTTGTACATGTGTTTCAATAAACAGTCTGTTGTTTTTACCCTACGTTGAGTTACGGCTAATAACTAGGTGCTCTGAGGGATCTTGGATCGCGTGGTACCAGACAGAGGAAGCATTTATGGTGGGCAGACACAGGTCTTGTGTCTCATCTTCCTCTTGACAATACCCCACAGATTCCCTATGTGGTTTAGGTCAGGCGAATTTGCTAACCTATCAAGCACAGCGATACCATGATCATTAAACCAGGAATTAAAGAATGTAAAATCTGATGCAGCCCGTGCATGGCAGCCAATCAGCTTCTTACTTCGGCTTGTTTCAATTAAGCTTTGCCAAAAAAATCTGGACGCTGATTGGTTTTCATGCAGAGCTGCACCAGATTTTACACTCTCCTGTTTTAGTAAATCACCCCCCTAATGTGTTTATTCCCTACAGTAAAAAAATAAATAAAAAACATTGTTAATGTGCTGATGAAATTATTATTCCCTCATCCTTATACTTACTTATCAATACAACAATTGCAATAATAGCAGCAAGAACAACAATGACTCCAATAACAGCTCCAACGATCACTCCGACTGAAGGACCATTGCTTGGTGGATCTGACAAAGATAAATATAAAGAGAATCAGATGTCGGTGAGTCTGGGATTCTTACACACACATATTATTGAGTTCACAAAATTCTGAAAACCATTAGCCACCATTACATACATCACTACTGCACCATATAGAACAGTGGGCAAATACAATTGGTAAATTAGTTTACTTGGCTTATAATTTGTATTTACTGTTCCATGAAAGAGGGGTGCTAATATTTAATAAAAATATATAAAAATTAATCTTCCTTAAAATGTATGAGGAATAGAAGGCGGGAATTTCCCAGCACACAGATTACCTCCTATACAGCACTATGTGATGTGTATACTATAGATGGGGCGCACACACAAAAGAAGAGTACAAACAGGAAGGTAAGAAGATTTAATTGCAGACTTACTAGGGGGGGGGATTTACTAACACTAGAGCGTGCAAAATCTGGTGCAGTTCTTCATGGAATCCGTTTCCAGATTTTATTGTCAAAGCAGAATGTGATTGTTATAAAAAAACAAACATGCTTTACAAACATGTTATACTTACCTGCTCTGTGCAAGGGTTTTACACAGAGTGGCCCAGAGCCTCCTTTTCTGGGGTCCCCCCGGTGGCACTCCTGGCTCCTTCTCTTTTCAAGTGCCCCAACGGAGAGCCACTTTCCATGGGTGCACTTGTGCGGGCGCGCTCCCGAATCCTGCTGCTGTGTCCAGTGACACAGACAGCAGGACTCGGCCCCGACCCCGGCTCCCACCTCACTGGATTTGATTGACAGCAGCAGAAGCCAATGGTATCAATCTATCAAATGAGAACCCAAGCCAGCGGCTGGAGCTGCTGTGCTCGTCCCTATTGCTGTAAGAATTGGATTCAGGTAAGAAAAAATGCGGGGCTCTGGGGGCTGCAGCACAATTGTTTTGCACTTTAAGAGGTCCGGTTTAAAAAAAAACAAACACTGCTGACTTTTAATAAGGACACTTACCTGTCCAGGGTGCCCACGATGTCGACAGCCGAAGACGGGCAATCATTCGGGTCGTTGCTGCTTCACTGCCCGATTCCCTAATGCGCATGCGCGAGCCGCACGGCGCTATGTGAATGGGCGGGTGTCTCCTGGGACACACACACAAGGTCACAGAAGACACCGCTCCCCATTTCCCAGAAGGCAGCGCGAGGAGGAGAAGAAAGAAGACCACCGTGGGTGAGGACATGGCAGATTAGGGCGATCTGCCTAATAACAGCCATTTCTGATAAGTATAGAAAAATAAATAAAAAAATCTAATTTTTTGTAGCCTTTTTGGCTATTTTTTTTTTTTTTTTAGGGTGGACCTCCAATTTAATGCATACAATGCATTAAGGTGAAAAACCGTGATGGTTTACAACCCCTTTAACTGAACAAACTAACACATTTAGAAGCTGATTGGCTACCATGCACAGCTGCACCAGATTCTGAGTGCTTCAGTTTAGTAAATCTCCCCCACCGTGTCTCTTCACCACAAATACACCTTCCTGCACATTTTTTTTATAGTTCTTCAAATGCAGCAACTCATAGCAACCAATAACATATGCTCTGCTAAAGACAGACTGTTCCAAGATAGATTATGATTGGTTGCTGTGGGTTAAGGCTAGGTTCACTTCTCTGTGTGTGGCTGCAGGAATCACATCTGTCCCCGCACCCGCAACCACCCGCAGCTAAATCATAGGAGACGTGTGGGGCTGCCATTCATTCTGAATGGCACCCCAAGCATCTCAGCATGCAGTGTGTTTGAAGGTGTATGCACCTTTTTTGTGGAAACACAGGCACAGCAACCAGTTTATTTGAATGGGCTGCTGTGACCGCGCAAACGTGGGCCGCACAAAATGTGGAAGTGTGAACCTAGGGTTATTCACATAGGGCTAACAAATATCATATTTAGCGGGAGTGGGACTGCCATGTGTGAAGATCCCATTGAAATGTCCTTGGTATTTCAACATTAGAATCCTATAGAGAGATTATATGCCACATAGAATAAAAACAGAACTTTTGGCTCCACTCGCACTTGGAAATGGGGCCGATTACCTGTCTGCATCCAGGGTCGATCATTCACAAGTAATCGCTCCATTTCTTTTACTGATTACATGCCAGCAGCCACAATTAGCTGTGGAAGCTCTCAGCCTCCTATTGCTTTTAATGGGGCTTCTGCCTGCAGCTAATTGCTGGGAGAGTTTCCCCATAGCGAGTTTCCCCATAGAAGTCAATGGAAACGAACATAATTTGTTCCACATTGACTTCTATTGCATGCAATATCGCATTTTGCCAGAGTTGGGGGGGGGGCGCCAGAGAGACTCAGAGACCACTCGGATGCACTTGTAAAACACTCTAAAAAGGAGTATTTCCGAACGGCTCTGAGTGTCACCGGCACCCCCGCACCTCTGGCCAAAAGCGGTACTGCACACGGCAGAGTCTTGAATCCTGCTCGTTTTTGCGAGACGCTCACTTACCGAGTAAGGGTTTAAAAACGATAATTGCTCGTATTGCAAAGCGCTCGTTAACTGTGTTACTCGCAATCCGAGGTTTCACTGTACTGTATTCTGTGTAAATTTCACTCACCCCATATCACACTGAGAGTCTCTTCCCCCAGACTGCTGTGGTCCACATGACAGGAGTAAGTGTCTTCCTCCTTGTTTGGCACTTCCACACTGACTCTGATCTGATAGGTGCCATCAGGATGGGGGAGAATTGGAGTCATTTCATATGAAGGAATATGGTCTGTCCCATTCCTCATCCACTTCACATCCACAGGTCGGGGGTGAAACCCGTACACCAGGCACTGTAGTCTTGTCACATCATCCGACTGACGATGACCCCACACCTTCACCTCTGGACGCACTGAGAGAGAGAGAGAAAAAACAAAAATCAGCTGGTTGTAGAGAAGGTCACATGTTCTGATCAGTTTCATATGAAGATTATATAAATTGTTACTTCCCTTGGATAGATCCGTGTAAATTAGGACAATCCTAGCCAATCAGGCAGTGAATGGGATAAAAAAAAACAAAGCATGTGAAGTAAAAATGTAGAAGCTGCAGAGTCAGTGTTAAAGTGGCTCTAAAGGCAGAAGTTTTTTTTTTTACCCTAATGTGTTCTATGCATTAAGCTAAAAACCTTCTGTGACCAGTTTCCCCCAGCACCCTGTTATAATTATGATGAAGAAATAATAAATTGTATAATATTCTGGTGGAGATGGTAAATTCAGTGAGGCCTCAAGACAGATGAACATAGGCCTCTTTACACGGACGGATAGAATGGTGCTTTTAGCTGCAGATTTTACCGCAGCTAGAAGCACACAATGCTTTCCTATGACACCCTTCACACACTATGGTTACCTGCGGTTTTGTTCCCCGCGGTTTTGTGCGGATAGATCTGAATGTGTCCATCTGCAAAATCCGCAGCTATCGGCACATAACCGCAGTGCACTGTGTCATCTGCGTTTGGTATGAATCTTGAGGGGGAACTGCACGCCAAATTTCAAATAAAAAAACGGCATGGGTTCCCCCTACAAGAGAATACCAGGCCCTTGGGTCTGCTATGGATTTAAAGGAGACACCCCGTATGCCGAAAAAACTGCGTGGGGTTCCCCCCAAATTCCATACCAGACCCGTATCCGAGCAGCAGCCCGGCCGGTCAGGAAAGGGGTGGGGACAAGCAAGCGCCCCCCCATCCTTAACCGTGCCAGGCCACATGCCCTCAACACGGGGGGGTAGGTGCTTTGGGGCACCCCAAAGCACCTGTGCCCATGTTGATGAGGACAGGACCTCTTCCCGACAACCCTGGCCGTTGGTTGTTGGGGTCTGCAGGAGGGAAGCTTATAGGAATCCGGGAGCCTCCTTTAAGAAGGGGGCCCCCAGATGCCGGCCCCCCCGCCGTAGGTGAACCTACTCATTCACCTGGAGGAAAAGAAATGTAAAAAAAAACACTACACAGGGTTTTTAAAGTAATTCATTAGTCTGCTCCGGGGCCCCCCCTCTCTTCTTTAGCTCTTTTACGAGGGGGTCTGCTTCTTCGATGTCTTCGGGGGGGTGTCTTCACCACCGTCTGGTTCTGTTCCGCCGGGGGGGCGCTTTCTTCTTTAGCTCTTTTACAGCGGCCCCCCTCCCGGGCTTCTTCTTCGACGTCTTCGGCGGGGGGTGCCCGGGCTTCTGTCGCCTTCTTCTCCTTCGATGTTGACACGTCGCTTCCTCCCGCTGTAATGCCGCGTGCGCGGCTCGCACCGATTTATATAGGCCTCTTATGACATCACAGTCCCATCATGCTCCATGCACCCGGAGCATGATGGGACTGTGACGTCATAAGAGGCCTATATAAATTGGTGTGAGCCGCACACATGGCATTACAGCAGGAGGAAGCGACGTCAACATCGAAGAAGAAGAGAAAAAGAAGAAAAAGGCAGAAGGCGACAGAAGCCCGGGCACCCCCCGTCGAAGAAGAAGAAGCCCGGGGGGGGGGGGCTGGCATCTGGGGGCCCCCTTATTAAAGGAGGCTCCCTGATTCCGATAAGCTCCCCTCCCGCAGACCCCGACAACCAACAGCCAGGGTTGTCGGGAAGAGGCCCTGTACTCATCAACATGAGGACAGGTGCTTTGGGGTGGGGGGGGCACAGGGCGCCCTCCTGCCCCAAAGCACCTACCCACCATGTTGAGGGCATGTGGCCTGGCACGGTTAACCTCCCTGGCGGTATGAGTATTTCAGAAAAAAGGTGCTGAAAGCGGTACCATTATTTGCAAGGAAATTTGGCGTTTTATACTGTAGGCCTGTAATTCTTAGGAATAACTCACTTAAATCTGACCAAACAAGAGTCTAGTAGGCATCCCGGGTATGATTTTTTTTTTTAAAACAAAAATTATAAATTATAATATAATAAATAATTATAACAAATAATAATATAATTATATTAAAAATTATTCAATAATGTAATCAACTCAAAATCACTAAAATTTGCTCAGTTGCAGAATTGTCGCTGACATTACTTTTATTTTTTTATGACAAATTTCCCCACAAATCGCTATCGCACAATTCTGCAAGTAATTATAATTTATTATCGCTGTTTTCTAGCTGCTATAAAACCATTTTTGACATAAAGGGACACTTTTGGTTGCTATGGACAATATACAGTTTCCAGGCAGAAAGAACAGTTTTTATTATATAAAAGTACATGTAGGGCACTGGGCAGACCACTAGGGACAAGTGGGGGTGTATTTTTTACATACAGTACTGTAATCTATAAGATTACAGTATACTGTATGTATTGTGTTTGTTTACCTTTTTGAATTTGGCGCTGTTCTTCGTTCCCGTGCGTTGTAACTTTGCAGGGAACAGAGATCGGCGGCACACAGAGGCACTGTGTGAATAGAGCGAGGTCCCGCTCGCTCACACAGCACGGTGGCATCGCTGGATCCAGGGACAAGGTAAGTGAACCATGCCTGTGGATTCAGCAAGGCGAGCCCGAGTCTGACTCGGGGTTACCGATCGTAGCCAAAAAATCTCACCCCGAGTCAGACTCGGGAATACCGCCAGGGGGGTTAAGGAGGGGGGGTGCTCGCTCGTCCCCACCCCTTTCCTGACCGGCCGGGTTGCTGCTCGGATATGGGTCTGGTATGGATTTTGGGGGGGAATCCCACGCCGTTCTTTAGCTCTTTTACGAGGGGGGCCTGCTTCTTCGATGTCTTCGAAGAGTGTCTTCACCACCATTTGGTTCTCTTCCGCCGGGGGGGGGGCGCTTTCTTCTTTAGCTCTTTTACAGCGGCCCCCCTCCCGGGCTTCTTCTTCGACGTCTTTGGCGGGGGGTGCCCGGGCTTCTGTCGCCCTCTTCTTCTCTTCTCCTTCGATGTGGACACGTCGCTTCCTTCCTCCTTAAAATCCATAGCAGATCCAAGGGCCTGGTATGCCCCTGTAGGGGGAACCCATGCCGGTTTTTTATTTGAAATTTGGTGTGGAGTTCCCCCTCAAGATTCAATCCAAACGCAGTGCTTGGTATTGGCAGGGATCCAAGTCAGATCCCCGTTCAATATCGTGCCGCGGCTAAACGCAACCGCAGCTAAAAGCACTGTACAAATACAGCTGATCGCTGTGCCTGGAGTCTTGAATTCCAGCAAAACATAAACATGCTTTTATCTGCAGCAAAACCGCCCGTGTGAAAGGCGCCTAAAGGTCTTTGTGACTTCATATGTTTTCCAAGTTTCAATGGATCAACCATTCTAAAACATATAAGCCTTGTGCTGAAACAAAGTCACCTGAACAATAGTGGCCCTTTTCACGAAACCAAAAGATATTTACCGGTCCTCGTTGGTAAGATTAAAGGATAGACCCAACACGGCCATAAAGGTTACACAGATATGTAACTAGACTGTTATCACATGGAAATCACCCCTGTCCAACGAAACCCATTGTGTTAGACCTCAGGAATTGTGGATACAGCTAAACCATCTCTAAAATATTCATTGAGTCTGTTCAAAGTTAATTTCAAAACATTTTAGGAAGAGATTTGAATTTTATGCAGTCAGTATTATTTTAAAAATACCTATATGTAGCACTACCCCCGGAGGAGCTGCTGGTTTGTTTTGGGTGGCACATTTACCTCATGGCTCTCCGAATTCCTAGGGGTGAATGGTGCGTATAGCAATAGTAAAGGAATGTCCGCAACAGGTGTCTTTTCTGTGCTCTTTATTACCCAGCCGGGTGAAAACAATAAACTGGTGATGAAAGGATAGAGTTGAAGGAAGAAGAACAGCAGATTCAGGCGTAGTGTTTGGAAACAGTCCTGCTCCGTATGTAACACTTTCTGTACCACTCCAGCCTGAGTGGGCTTATGCTGCGTACAGACGATCGGTCAAACCGATGAGAATGGTCTGATGGAACGTTTTCATCAGACCAAACCGATCGTGTGTAGGCCCCATCGTTTTTTTATCCTTAGGTTAAAAAATTCAATCTTGTTTTAAATTTAATCGGATAAAAATCCACGCATGCTCAGAATCAAGTCGACGCAATCTTGGAAGCATTGAACTTCATTTTTTTCAGCACGTCGTTGTGTTTTACGTCACCGCGTTCTGACACAATCGTTTTTTTAACCGATGGTGTGTAGGCACGACTGACCATCAGTTAGCTTCATCGGTTAACCGATGGAAAAAATCCATTATACTGCTCTCATCGGTTTGACCGATCGTGTGTACAGGCCTTTAGTGTACCCGGACAGGCCTCACTCACTGACCTGGCAGCCAGAGTATCACTCGAACCTTGAACTTGAGGAAAAGTCTCTGCCACAGACCCTCCTGGTATGGACTCAGGGAGAAACCTCTGCCACAAGCCCCCACCCATTGTAATTATGGAGACAATCCTCCTTGAAGAATTACGCCTGGATCTCCTTCTTAACGTCGCCCAGGTACCCACTGAGAGGTGATCAATCCTTCAGTGTCCAGCTATCTTGATTCACCGATGGTTTGTTGAAATCCTCTTGGATCACCAGCCTCTCATTGGCTCTCCGCAGATGGACTCCCCACCGTTCAGCTATACCGATTGGGATCTTCAAGAAATGGGAACCCAGTCGATCACTGGGTCCCCGCCGCTGTTCAAATGACCTAATACTCAAGTAGTGTCCAAGTTGCCTACCAAAGTCGCGCTGGAAGTCATGTTGCCCCTGTGTGAATGGGCTCTTAATGTACACAGGACGTTTTTAAAACCTCTCCTGAACGATTTAACCTGACATATAGTAACCATCGCTTAAAAAGGTCAGCTTTTCTGTTTTTGCATGCCACATTTACCTGCGTTTGCCGCGTTTACGTGTAGAAGCGTTTTTTTTCCAAATCAGTCAAAAATGTATCTCCATTAAAAACACCTGTGAACGAAACGTGGTGAAATGCGAGTTACCGTGTTTACAAGCTGTAAGGCCCCATGTACACGGGACGTACGTTCAGAGGCATTTGGACACTTTTTTCAACTGCCCCTGAACACATTTAATGTTATCCTATGTGTCCATGCACACATTCACGTTTTTTTGCATTTTAAAGCAGTTGGGTTTAGGCTCGTTTTTTTAGAAGCAAAACTTTGGGTTCAGACGCAAAAGTTTTCGCGTTTCAGACGCAATTCGCAGCAAAACATCGCTAAACGCGGAAAAACGCGGTCCAGGCGTTTTGCCGCGATTTCGTTTATAGGCGTTTTTAAAGGTGACCTATTTTTTTACATTAGAAATCTCAAAAATGATGGCAAATGATGAAAAACCATAAAAAAAACATAAAAAAATGAAATTGCTTGCATTGCATTGTGGACA
Organism: Rana temporaria; assembly: GCF_905171775.1. Classification (NCBI taxonomy): domain Eukaryota; kingdom Metazoa; phylum Chordata; class Amphibia; order Anura; family Ranidae; genus Rana; species Rana temporaria. Next base: position 165,785,708 of record NC_053497.1, read on the forward strand.
ATCCACAGCTTGTGGCAGGTGACGTGGCCAGGTGATGTGAACAGTGGACAATCCACAACTTGTGGCAGGTGACATGGCCAGGTGACGTGACAAGTGTACAATCCACAACTTGTGGTAGGTAACGTGACCAGGTGATGTGGCCAGGTCACGTGGCCAGTGGACAATCCACAACTTGTGGCAGGTAACATGGCCAGGTGACGTGGCAAGTGTACAATCCACAACTTGTGGTAGGTGACATGGCCAGGTAACGAGGCAGGTGACGTGGCCAGGTCATGTGGCAAGTGGACAATCCACAACTTGTGGCAGGTGACATGGCCAGGTGACATGGCAGGTGATGTGGCCTGGTGACGTGGCAAGTGGACAATCCACAACTTGTGGCAGGTGACGTGGCCGGTGATGTGGCCAGGTGACATGGCCTGGTGATGTGGCAAGTGGACAATCCACAACTTGTGGCAGGTGACGTGGCAAGTGACGTGCCAGGTGATGTGGCAAGTGAACAATCCACAACTTGTGACAGGTGACGTGCCAGGTGATGTGAACAGGTGATGTGGCAGGTGACGTGGCAATTGGACAATCCGCATCTTGTGGCAGGTGACGTGGCAAGTGGACAATCCACAACTTGTGGCAGGTGACATGGCCAGGTGATTTGGCAAGTGGATAATCCACAACTTGTGGCAGGTGACGTGGCCAGGTGACGTGGCAAGTGGACAATCCACAACTTGTGGCAGGTGTCGTGGTCAGGTGACGTGGCAAGTGGACAATTCACAACTTGTGGCAGGTGACGTGGCCAGTTGACGTGGTAGGTGATGTGGCCAGGTGACGTGGCAGGTGACGTGGCAAGTGGACAATCCACAACTTGTGGCAGGTGACATGGCCAGGTGACATGGCAGGTGACGTGGCCAGTGGAATATTCCACAACTTGTGGCAGGTGACGTGGCCAGGTGATTTGGCAAGTGGATAATCCACTTGTGGCAGGTGATGTGACAAGTGGACAATCCACAACTTGTGGCAGGTGTCGTGGTCAGGTGACGTGGCAAGTGGACAATCCACAACTTGTGGCAGGTGACGTGGCCAGTTGACGTGGCAGGTGACGTGGCCAGTGGACAACCCACAGCTTGTGGCAGGTGACGTGGCCAAGTGATGTGGCAGGTGACGTGGCCAGGTGACGTGGCAGGTGACGTGGCCAGGTGACGTGGCAAGTGAACAATCCACAACTTGTGGCAGGTGTTGTGGCCAGGTGACGTGGCCAGTGGACAATCCACAACTTGTGGCAGGTGGCGTGGCCAGGTGACATGGCAGATGACGTGGCAAGTGGACAATCCACAACTTGTGGCAGGTGACGTGGCCAGTTGACGTGGCAAGTGAACAATCCACAACTTGTGGCAGGTGTTGTGGCCAGGTGACATGGCAGATGACGTGGCAAGTGGACAATCCACAACTTGTGGCAGGTGACGTGGCCAGGTGACGTGGCAAGTGAACAATCCACAACTTGTGGCAGGTGTTGTGGCCAGGTGACGTGGCCAGTGGACAATCCACAACTTGTGGCAGGTGGCGTGGCCAGGTGACATGGCAGATGACGTGGCAAGTGGACAATCCACAACTTGTGGCAGGTGTCGTGGTCAGGTGACGTGGCCAGTGGACAATCCACAACTTGTGGCAGGTGACGTGGCCAGGTGACATGGCAAGTGGACAATTCACAACTTGTGGCAGGTAACGTGGCCAGGTGACGTGGCCAGTGGACAATCCACAACTTGTGGCAGGTGACGTGGCCAGGTGATTTGGCAAGTGCATAATCCACTTGTGGCAGGTGACGTGGCAAGTGGACAATCCACAACTTGTGGCAGGTGACGTGGCAGGTGATGTGGCCAGGTGACGTGGCCAGGTGACATGGCAAGTGGACAATCCACAGCTTGTGGCAGGTGATGTGGCCAGGTGACATGGCAGGTGATGTGGCCAGGTGATGTGGCCAGGTGATTTGGCAAGTGCATAATCCACTTGTGGCAGGTGACGTGGCAAGTGGACAATCCACAACTTGTGGCAGGTGACGTGGCAGGTGGCGTGGCCAGGTGACGTGGCAGATGACGTGGCAAGTGGACAATTCACAACTTGAGGCAGGTGATGTGGCAAGTGACACGCTAAATACACGTACACTGCTGCTCTGGTCTCACAAAATGGCTGAAATGGTTAAATAATACTGTTTTTTTAGCTTAGGGAGGGTCTTATGATGTTTCTTAACCAAACGCTTATAAACGCAAACGCGGTAAAACGCAGCGAAATTCGCGGCAAAAACTGGCGTTTTAAACGCCGGTTTTTGCGTTTGAAAACTTGTGTTTAGATGAGTTTGCATTTGCGTCTCGTGTGCATGGGGCCTAAGGCCTCATGTACACTGCTGCTGGTAAATGAATGTTTAGGAGCAGTTGGGCATTTTTTTTAACTGCTCCTGAACTCTCCTCTATGTTATATTATCAGTACATGTACACAGGGTCGTTTATAGTCGTTACGAGGCAGTTGCGTTTAGAGGCTTTTTCTTGAACCCCCAAAAAATTGTTCAGAAGCTGAGTTTAGAGGCAGTTGAAGCACCAAACGTGGCTAAACGCGGCAACTTGCGTTTAGCAGGGTTTCGTTTACAGATGTTTTTTATTTTAACAAAAAAAAGAAGATGCGAACGCAGCATGTAAACACGGCTAAATGGCCGTTTTTAGACACTGGTTTCTAAATCGTTCAAGAGAGCGTCCCGTGTACATGAAGCCTAAAAAGCCTCTAAACTCAACGGCCTAGAAACGACTATAAATGACCCTGTGTACATGTACTGATAAGATAATAGAGGAGAGTTCAGGGGCTGCCGGAAAGAAAACACCCAACTGCTCCAAAAACGTCAGTTTACCAGCAGCATTGTACATGAGGCCTTAAAAAAAGGTGCAGAGAATCAGGGAAGAAAGCCAGATGTTTCCAACCCTCCAAACCCTCTGAATAAGAAAACCCTGGGGATGTCCTCCCTGCTTACAACAAGTAAATATCCTGGGCCTGATTCAGAAACGATATACGACGGCGTATCTCCTGATCTGCCGTCGTATCTCTGAGGGCCGGCCGTCGTATCTATGCGCCTGATTCAGAGAATCAGTTACGCATAGATATCCCTAAGATCCGACTGGTGTAAATGTCTTACACCGTCGTATCTTAGGCTGCATAATCACGCTGGCCGATAGGTGGCGCTTCCATATAGTTACGCGTGGAATATGCTAAATAGGTATTTACGCTGATTCAGAAACGTACGTCCCGCCGGCGTATTTTTTACGTCGTTTGCGTTCGGCTTTTTCCGGCATAAAGTTACCCCTGCTATATGAGGCGTAGCTAATGTTAAGTATGGACGTCGTTCCCGCGCTGAGTTTTGAAAATTTTACGTCGTTTGCGCAAGTCGTTCGCGAATAGGGCTTTGCGTAAGTTACATTCACGTCGATACCAATGAGGCTTTGCGGCGTAATTTCGAGCATGCGCACTGGGATGCGCATGCGCCGTTCACAAAAAACGTCAAATACGCGGGGTCAAGTCAAATTTAAATAAAACACGCCCCCAACATCCCCATTTGAATTAGGCGGGCTTACGCCACCACACATACGTTACGCCGCTGTAACTAAGGGCGCAAGTTCCTTCTGCATACGGAACTTGCGCCCAAAGTTACGGCGGCGTAACGTATCCGAGATGAGATGAGAGGAATCTATCTGAATCTAGCCCCCTGTATTTTCTGCTAGAAAATCACTCAGAACCCCCAAACATTATATATATTTTTTTAGCAGAGACCCTAGGGAATAAAATAGCGATTGTTGCAATATTTTATGTCACACGGTACTTTTGCAGCGGTCTTTCAAACACAAGTTTTTGGGAAAAAATACACTTTAATGAATAAAAAATTTAAATAAAACAGTAAAGTTAGCCCATTTTTTTCGTCCAAAAGTTTTGATTACCTGTTTGTGTATTTAAGATATATATATATTTTTTAATCTAAATTATACAAACAAGTGCACTGATTGAAGGCTTGTTGTGCTTAATAAATGTTTAAAGATTAAGACATTTTCTGTATCACTTATTACTTAAAGCGTAGTTCCACCCAAAAATTGAACTTCCGTTTTTCGGAATCCCCCCCACCTCTGGTGTGACATTTGGCACCTTTCAGGGGGGAGGAGGGAGCAGATACCTTTGTAATCCAGGTATTTGCTCCCTCTTCCGGGCATAGATCACTGCGGTGACTGTGGTGACCTACGCCACGTCTGGCACCTACTCTGTCCCCCGCTGTCTTCTGGGAGACGCATAGGTCCCAGAAGACATCAGGGACCAGTGGAATCGCACAGTGCGACTCACGCATGCACAGTAGGGAAGTGAAGCCGCAAGGCAGCACCCGAGAGCCGAAGGAGAGATCGTCTTCGGGAGCCGACATCGCGGACTCCAGGACAGGTAAGTGTCCATATATTAAAAGTCAGCAGCTGCAGTATTTGTAGCTGCTGACTTTAAATTTTTTTTATTTTGGTGGAACTCTGCTGCTTTCACACTGAAGCGGGCAGGTGTTGACCGTAAAACGCCACTAGCTTTAGCGGCGCTTTACCGTAATTTTAGCGGTGCTATTCGGTTGCTAGTGGGGTGCTTATATCCCAGCTAGTGGCCGATGAAGGGGTTAAATGCTCCCGTGTAGCACCGCTGCATTAATTTCAATAGGCAGGAGTGGTGAAGGAGCGGTATACACCGCTCCAAAGATGCCTATTGACTGACTATTTTTTTTTTAACGTCCTGCCAGCGCACCGCCTCAGGCTTTCACACCGAGACTGCAGGGGAGCCGTTTGGAAAGCACTTTACAGGCGCTATGAAAAATGCCCCAGTGTGAAAGGGGTCTAACTGTTAGATTTTATGAGATGGAAGGGAAAAAATAAATAAAAAAATCGGCCTAACATATCGGGCCAAAAAATAAAAATCTGCATCATAGATCGGCCATCGGCCGCCGCGATTTCTAAATAACGGCATCGGCCAGAGAAAAACCCATATCGGTCGACCTCTGTCCAAGAGTTCCGTGAGAGGAGGCACGGAAGAGGTTCAACAGAAGTTAGAAAAGTGAATCCACTTAAAGAGGGGGTTCACTCTAAAAAAAAAAATTCTAGCATTAAATCAAGCATAGTAGCGCGAGCTACAGTATGCCTTTATTTTATTTTTTGGCCCAGTACTCACAGTTTAATCCCGTAGTGAAGTTTCAGACTTCACTCGGGGAATGGGCGTTCCTATGCATAGGGAAGATGATTAACGGCCGGCTATGGCGAGTCACGCTTCTCTGGAAATAGCCAAAATAGGACTTGGCTCTTCACGGTGCCTGCGCCTAGTCTGTGCGTAGGCGCCGTATAGCGCCGTGAAGACCCGAGACCTACTCCGGCTATTTCCGGAGAAGCGTGACGCGCCATAGCCGGCCGTCAACCATCTACCCTCTCCACAGGAACGCCCATTCCCCGCGGGGAGTCTGAAACTTCACTATGGCATTAAACAGTAAGTACGGCGCCAAAAAAATAAATAAAGGCATACTGTAGCTCGCGCTACTATGCTTGATTTAATCTTTAATGGTAGATTGTTGTTATTAAGGGTGAACCACCGCTTTAACCACTTAAGGACCGCCGCACAACGATATACGTCAACAGGATGGCACGGGTGGGCACATGGGCGTGCATGTACATCCCTGCCTTCCCATGGGTGGGGGGTCCGATCAGACCCCCCCCCCAGTGCCTGCGGCGGTCTTGTGATGTCATCTCTCCTGTGGCGGTCTTTTCGTCTAGAGCGCCGAGGAGAGAAGACATCAAGTAAATGCACAAACACTACACTGACACCAGGACACATAGGCACACAATCCACCCCCCAGTCACAGTGTCACTGATTGCAGTGATCATTTATTTACTGATCACTGCATTTAATGTCATCTGTGACAGTAAAAAGTTGCAGGGCAGTTAGCTTTAGGTCCAGGAAAGCCCCCTTCCCCCCCCAATAAAGGTTTTACTCCTTGATCGCCCCCCCCAGTTAACCCATTCACCCCCTATCACCAGTGTCACTAAGCAATCGTTTTTCTGATCGCTGTAGTGTCGCTGGTGCCGCTAGGTAACCAGTTATTTTTTTAGGTTCGCTGTCAGGTTTTTATAGTGTCAGGTACCCCCATATATTATCTAATAAAGGTTTTAACCCCCTGATTGCCCCTAGAGTTAACCCTTTCACCAGTGATCACCGTATAAGGGTTACGGGTGACGCTGGTTGGTTAGTTTGCTTTTTATAGCAACAGAGCACCCGCCATATATAACCCAATAAAGGTTTAACCCCCTGATTGTCCGGCGGGTGATATCAATTAAATGTTAGCGTCAGTCAGGGTCTGCGTTGTCCCAGGCAGCATCAGGTTAGTGCCAGTAGCGCTAACACCCATGCGCAAAGAATACACCTCCCTTAGTGGTATAGTATCTGATCAGATCTATACTAGCGTACCCAGCAGTTTAGGGTTCCCAAAAACGCATTGTTAGCGGAATCAGCCCAGATACCTGCTAGCACCTGCGTTTTGCCCCTCCGCCCAGCCCACCCATGTGCAGTATCGATCGATCACTGTCACTTACAAAACACAACACAAATAACTTCAGTGTTCGCAGAGACAGGCCTGATTCCTTGCGATCGCTAACATTTTTTTTGGTAGCGTTTTATACGTTTGCTGACAGTCAGGTGCTTTTTTACCCGTACTTCCCCCATTCACTGGCCAACCCGGTATTCAGGTGGAAACAGACGATTTTACGTCACTTGATTTTTATTCACTGTTTTTCACGGAAGATCTCTATAGATCTATTGTGGACCAGACTAATTTGTATGCTGGTCATTTCATCGCCATTTTCCCCCAGTCCGCCCTTGCCAGAGAATGAAAACCAGTTACGGTTTCCGAATTTAAGATATTTCTGGGCCTTTCCCTCAACATGGGCATACATAAATTCCCAAAGTTGCGGAAGTATTGGTCCACACGTCCACATGACCATATGCCCGTGTTCTTTGCCTCCATGACCAGGAAACGATACGAGGCGGTTTTGCGGTTCATGCACTTAAACGACAATGAACTTTGTCATCCTCGTGGAGACCCTGAATACGATCGGCTCTACAAAATTCGGCCCCTCATAAACCATTTCAATGAACGTTTTGCAGCCTTGTATACTCCCCATCAAGTTGTCTGCGTTGATGAGTCCCTAATTAAATTTTCTGGCCACTTGCCTTTCAAAACAGTACCTTCCCAGCAAGCGTGCCAGATACGGGGTCAAGCTCTATAAGTTCTGTGACAGGGAAACAGGCTATACATGGAGCTTTATGGTTTATGAGGGAAAATATAGTCAGGTAGAGCCGGAGGACTGCCCAGATAACATAGGGAGCGCTGGCAAGATTGTGTGGGACTTGGTGTCACCCTAATTCGGAAAGGGGTACCGCTTATATGTGGACAATTATTACACGAGCGCGCCACTTTTTAGTCACTTGTTTGATCATCGGATTGGCGCATGTGGTTCCGTCCGACCTAATCGTCGGGGCTTTCCCCAGTGGCTTGTAGATTCCGGTCTTAGGCTGGGGGAGAGAGCCTGCTCAAAGGTTTAATAATTTACTTGCTGTGAAGTGGCGGGATAATAAGAATGTTTTCATTCTTACCACCCTTCACGCAGACACGACAGTCCAAATTCGTACAGCGACTGGTGTTGTGAAGAAACCCCTCTGTGTCCACGAATATAACCAAAACATGGGATAGGTGGACCTCAACAACCAGTTGCTGGCGCCGTATCAAATTGCCTTAAGGCAAGCCGCTGGTACAAAAAAGTGTCTCTATACTTATTTCAATTGGCTTTGCTGAACACTCATGTGCTATACAGAGCTTCAGGACGGACTGGATCCTTCCTTCAATTCCAGGATGAGATCGTCACAGAACTCCTGTATCCAGGCGGTGCTGCACCTCACTATTCCCAACCAAATGCAGTAAGCCGACTGCATGAGAGGAATTTTCCGTATGTCCTCGAGAGTACCCCTACCCAACGATCCTCCCAAATAAGATGTCATGTCTGTAGCAAGTGCGGATATAGGCATGACACCTGTTATTTTTGTCCCCCCTGTCCTGACAATCCTGGTCTTTGCATTGGGAAATGTTTTGAACGCTACCACACACTAGTGCAGTTTTAGCATAGGGTACAGCATTTCACAGGCTAGGATACACTTACACAGGGTCTCCCAAGATGCCATCGCATTTTCAGAGACCCAAACCTGGAACCGAAAAGTTGAACAGTTACAGTTGCACAAAAAAGTGTTTTAAAATATATATATATATATATATATATATATATATATATTGTGACAGGGTACACGACTCTGTGTATGTCAGTGAGAGGTTGGAAAGGGCAGCTTTCCCTGTCTTGGAAAGGGTTAAGCCTGGCCCAACAGGTAAACCTCCTCTCTCTCTATATTAATTAGCCTGCACCTGATAGTGGGGAGGGAGAGTGGGAGCTCAGAGCGAGATCCAGGCTGCACTGGATGGACACAGACTGGAGAGGGTCTGCGTATTCGTGGAATTAAGGTCTGTCAGAACAAATGCTTATATCGGACTGTGTTTTTGTTTGTTTAAACTAGAAGCCGGAATAGCCGCTCTAGTAAAGCGTAGTGAGGGACGCTCTTGTTTAGTTAGCCTCCTAAGGTGGAGTAGGCCTATTTATTTGTGTTTTTTTCATTGGACGCAATAAAGCTGCATTTGTTCGCCATTTATGTTTAAAGACCAGTGACTTTCCTACAATATATAAAAAACAAAAATAGTTGTAGTTTTATTGTTCTCTCCCTCTCTATTCTATCTCTATTTTTCTGCTGTTTTATTGTTATGTTTTATCATGCTTGCTTTTCAGGTATGTAATTGTGTTATACTTTACTGTTTACTGTGTTTTATTGTTAACCATTTTTTTGTTTTCAGGTACGCCATTCAGCTGCAGCGTGGATTTATTTATCTTGACAGCAACAGCGTTTGCTCCCATGATACATAAAGCCGTGACTCCAATGCTGTGGGAGGTGATTTCACCACCACAGTTAAAAAAAAAAAGAGCATATATGCTGGAGCATGGGGGCAGTAGGGGCGGTGGAGCGATTTTTGCTCCTAATGGCGCATACATACGGTCGAAACTCCAATGGAGGCTTGCCCGTGGAAAAGTCCGACCGTGTGTACGCGGCATTACTTTATGCCGCGTACATATGATCAAAATTCCGAAGGAGGCTTGCCCGTGAAAAAGACCGACCATGTGTAAGTGGCATAACTTTATGCCGCGTACATACGGTCAAAATCCCGAAGGAGGCTTGCCTGTGGAAAAGACTGATCGTGTGTACGCGGCATAACTTTTTTGTGGGAGGATGCCCCCATGCTTCGGCATATATAAATGGTGCATGTATGCCTATCATTAGAAGTGGGTGGATGAAGGGAGGTATTCTAATGGTGGGCATACCCACCGATCAATCTCTTTTTCTCTCAAGCGTCTTCCAGGACAGCCCATGAGACCTAGGGCTCCTCCTACCAGGACAGGAAACACGTTAACCCCCACCGGATAAAAGGGCGGTCCTCCAGGCCCCATGCCAGTATTAGTGTTTCCTCCGGACGGGGGGTAACATGTTTTAGGAACCTGGTCCCCTAGGTCTCATGGGCAGGGGCTCTAATGGCCATTTAAGGGGTATTTGTTATTTTTTACTAACCTCCGTGCCATGTGCAGTGTCCACTGGAGAGGTGGAAATCTGCTACTCTTGTTTCTCTGTGCCTGGTGAGGGCCAAGACCGGGATGGCGTCGGGCCCCTAGCGTCATAGCACAGGCTGCAGCCATTGGGCAGGTGATGGGTCCCGCACACAGCATGGCTGTCTCGTGCTGGGAATCCAGGAAGTCACTGGTGCTTGAGGGGCGGAGCTTCTGCGCTCCAAGCTGGCCCATAGGAAGATCCGGCGGGGTCTCTTCCGGGTCGCATGATGTCATCATGGGGCGCCGGAGACGCGGTTCCAGTCTCCAAAACGGCGCGAAAAAGGGTTTTAAATGGCTTGCTGGTGATCGCTGGTAGAAGCAGCACAGGCTGTTAGAATACCAGACGGGCGGCATGGATTCTCCTGCAGTACCTTCTCAGGCAGATGCAGTCTCCAACACCAGCACCTCTCAGGTAAGCCTTAAGTATGGACTATTTTGCTATCCTGATGAGTGTTTCACCCCCCCTCCCAATCATAGGATTTGGTGTTAGGGGACACACTTTCTTTTCTCCTGCACGTGGTGATGGAGTATTTTGTTTGTGGTTTGGTACTTATTGGGGTCATTTATTTTATGTCTTTCAGGGCAAGACCCAGGACAAATCCCAAGCGCAGCCACATAAAAGAAAGTGTGCGGTGTGCGGTAACAAGCTGAGCTCCACTTGGTGCAAAGCAGTTTGTCGCACATGTATAGATGGTTTAGTGAAGGATGACCCAGTGACCTCAAGTCAAAAAATGTTGACTTCGGTCAGAGATGAGCTTGCTTCTACTTTTGGTTCATTTAGAGATCTAATTGACAAAATGCAGGCTCCCCCAACAGGGTACATCTTCAAAAAGAAAGGCTTCAGTTGTTAGCACCCCGCAGGTGAGCGTAGAGAGTGAAGACTCTGAGGCTGAAGCCAAATCTACCTATTCTTCTCCGGAAGACTCAGGGTCAGATACAGAGCCTAGGGATAGAGTATCCTCTAAGGGCTCAAGGTTAAAATTGTCTCTGGAAGACGTGGATAACTTGTTAAAAGCCATCTATACTACCCTTGGGATGGAGGAGGAGGAGGTACAAATGTCCAAACATGACCTTATGTACAAAGGGTTGCACAAAAAGAAAAAGTAAAAACTTTCCAGTGCACGATTCCCTCCTTGATACTATCAAACTGGAGTGGGAGAATCCAGAGAGAAAACCTTTCTTTTCTGGTAACCTAAAAAGAAGGTTTCCATTTGATGAGGATGCAGCGATACCGTGGAACAAGAACCCAAAGTTAGACGCTCCTCTTTCAAAGGTTTCAAAAAATTCGGACCTGGCGTTTGATGATATGGGTACGCTTAAGGATCCTATGGACAAAAAATGTGATGTCCTTCTTCATAGAGCTTGGGATTCAGCTATGGGGAATCTCAAACCATCTTTGGCCTCTACCTGTGTAGCCAGAAATTTGGAAGAATGGCTTACACAAATCCAAACCCATCTTTTGGCAGGTACTTCTAGGGAAGAGATTTTAAAATCCTTTCCTCTCCTTTTTAGTGCCGTGGGTTTTTTGCCTGATTCTTCTGCAGAATCAGTAAGAATGACAGCCAGGACTTCAGATTTAGTGAACTCAGCCAGAAGAAGCGTTTGGCTTAAAACATGGTCTGGGGATGCAGCATCTAAGCTACGATTATGTGGGCTTCCCCTGACCGGGGATCATCTTTTTGGCACAGGTTTGCAGGAGGCACTGGAACGTACGGCCGATAGGAAAAAGGCCTTTCCAGAAAAGAAAAAGCAGACGGGAAGAAAAAAATTTCGTGGCCAAAACAAAAGGCCTGCCATGGCAACAGGGTCCTAAAGAAAAGGACAATAGGCCCAAGAAACATTGAACCGGGTACAAAGGCAAGGGTAGAGGAGGTGTTTTGTTTAACACACCTCAGCAGCCCGCCAAGCCACAGTGACCAGCATCTGCCAGTGGGGGGAAGATTGAGGGCCTTTCTCCCACAATGGGCAACCGTCACCTCAAGTCCCTTCATCCTGGATCTGGTGGCAAATGGGTACAGGCTAGAATTATCCTGCCAGCCACCAGAACGACTCTTAATTACCTCTCCTCCCAAAGATCGGGAGAAAGCAAGAGCTCTGGGTCTCCAAGTAGGAGATTTGTTAGACCAGAAGGTCCCGTTTTCTGTTCCCTGGTCAGATCAGAACAAAGGGTTTTATTCCCACATTTTTGTCATCAGAAAGCCGTCAGGGAAGTATCGACTCATTCTGAATCTTCGGTCTCTAAATTGATCGATCAGGTACAAGCACTTCAGGATGGAGACAGTGTTCTCTATCAAGAATCTGCTTTACCCAAACTGTTTCATGGCCACGTTGGATTTAAGGGATGCTTACCTACATGTCCCGATCCATCCGGCATTCCAGAGATTCCTGAGAATAGCGGTAAAAATGGGAACGGAAATCGGGCACTTTCAGTTTCAAGCCCTCCCCTTCGGTCTGTCCTCATCCCCACGTATCTTCACAAAGGTATTGGGGGAGGCGCTGGCTCCACTAAGGTTAAAGGCGATAACTATCATCCCTTACCTGGATGACCTATTAATAGTGGTAGAATCCCACCAAAAATTGCTAGCAGATCTCCAGACTGTACTAGACTTCCTTCAATCCCTGGGCTGGCTGATAAACAGGGAAAAGTCTTCCCTAGATCCAGCCCAGAAGGTGAAGTACCTGGGTTACGACTTTTGCTCAGTAGTCCAAAAAGTTTTTCTCCCAGAAGAGAAGGTCTCCAAGATGGTGCAAGCAGTGTCAGCTTTACAGACCAATCAGTTGGTCTCGCTGAGGGAAATTTCAAGGACGGTAGGTCTCATGACCTCGTGTTTCCCTGCAGTACCATGGGCAAGATTCCATCAGAGACCATTGCAGAGATTCCTTCTGGAAAATTTGGATGGAGACGCCAGGTCCCGGGGGTCAAAAGTTTGGTTACCTACCAAGGTAAAAAGAAGTTTGTGGTGGTGGAGGAAAAATCTGCACCTAACAAAAGGCCTGCCATGGTCCATCCCGATATCCAAGAGGATCACGACAGACGCAAGTGCCTGGGGATGGGGAGCCCACCTCAAAGACCAGGTCGCACAGGGGAAATGGTCCTTGAAGGAAGCAAGAGCTTCATCGAACCAGAGGGAGCTGCTAGCGGTTCAGAGAGCCCTGCAAGCCTTTCAATCGGAGGTCAAGGGTCACAATCTCCAGATCCTGTCCGACAACATTGCGACAGTGGCATACCTCAACAAACAGGGAGGCACGAGGAGTCGAATTCTTCAAGGGATTGATTGCACAAGAAATTTTGTCTTGGGCAGAAGTAAATCTAGGCTCAATTTCAGCAGTGCACCTGAAGGGGACGCAAAACAGTCTGGCAGACTACCTCAGTTGCCACAGGGTGGAGCGAGACAATTGGTCGCTTCATCCAGAAGTCTTTGCAGAGATCACCAACAAATGGGGTTGTCCCGAAGCAGATCTGTTCGCAAATCAGGACAACCGCAAGACAGAGGAGTTCTTTTCTCTAAACCCAGAGGATCGATCACTGGGGATAGATGCCCTGGCGAATCCGTGGCCCTTCGACCTCTGCTACGCCTTTCCGCCGATCAGACTCATTCCAGAAGTGCTCCGGAAGTTTCTCCTAGAAGAAACAGACCTTATTCTGATCGCCCCCTTCTGGCCAAGAGGCCATGGTTTTCCCTGCTACAGTCTCGGAGCCTCCACTGAGACTTCAGAACAGAGAGGACTTGCTGTCGCAGGGTCCAGTGTCACACCCACAGGTGGTTTCCTTAAGCTTGACAGCTTGGTATCTGAAGAGAAGATACTGAAGGCTCAGGGGTTTTCTGACAAGGTGATCAAAACCTTGGTAAATTGCAGAAAACCAGTCACTAGAGCCATTTATTCCAAAGTTTGGAAAAAGTTTAATTCATGGTTGTCTGAAAACCAAAGATCAACGCATGATGTTCCTTCTATTTTGGAATTTTTTCAAGAGGGTGTCGACAAGGGTCTTTCAGTTAGTACCTTAAAGGTACAGGCGGCAGCTATCAGCGTTTTTCTCCAGTTTTCTCTTTTGGAAAATCCCACGGTAGCTAGATTCTTTAAATCCATTTCAAGGGCCAGGCCAGTAGTGGTAAGAAGTTGTCCAACTTGGGACCTGTCCCTGGTACTTCAAACTCTGGTAGAGTTTCCTTTTGAGCCCTTAGAGGATATTTCTGTTAAATTACTTACCTTAAAAACTATTTTTTTAGTAGCAATTACCTCAGCTCGTAGAGTAAGCGAGTTACAGGCCTTATCAGTAAGGGAGCCTTTCCTCACGATTTTGGAAGACCGAGTTGTATTGAAAACTGATCCAGGTTTTTTGCCTATGGTAGCCAGTACATTTCACAGATCACAGGATATTGTACTACCATCCTTTTGTAGTTCGCCACAGGGCGATCAGGAAAATAAATTTAGTTTTTTGGATGTAAGAAGAACCCTTCTTACCTATTTGGAGGTCACCAAGACCTTCAGAAAGACAGACGCTTTATTTGTCCTTTTTTCAGGTACACACAAGGGTAAAAGTGCATCTAAAGCCACATTGGCTAGATGGATTAAGCAGGCCATCTCAGAATCCTATAAAGTCAGAGAAGTTCCTACACCTTTTGTTACAGCGCATTCAAGAGCTTTGGCTGCGTCTTGGGCTGAGAGGGCTGGTGCTTAACCGGAACAAATCTGCAAAGCTGCCACATGGTCCAGTTATTCGACCTTTATTAAACATTATCGCCTGGATCTGCTATCCGCTCAAGAACAGGCGTTTGGTCGAAAGGTCTTTCAGGCAGTTGTCCCACCCTAGACTGGTAAGTTCTGGCTCATCGTCTCATGGGCTGTCCTGGAAGATGCTTGAGAGAAAAGCTGAGTTAGGCTTACCGGTAACTCCTTTTCTGAGAGTCTTCCAGAACAGCCGGATTCCCACCCGGTTTTGTAGAAGTTATGTGTTTTAATGCATATGTTTTTCAGGGTAGTCCTACGGTTCTCGAAAAGACTGGCATGGGGCCTGGAGGACCGCCCTTTTATCCGGTGGGGGTTAACGTGTTTCCTGTCCTGGTAGGAGGAGCCCTAGGTCTCATGGGCTGTCCTGGAAGACTCTCAGAAAAGGAGTTACCGGTAAGCCTAACTCAGCTTTTTTCATTCAGCCAACAGGCTGCATGAAAAAAAAGAAGATTACAATACATGTCCAATAAGGACCAGCAACGTACTGGTATGTTGCTGGACTTTGAATGGTTATTGAATGTCACTACCTATTGCTTTTATAGGGGATATTTACATTCCCTGACATAACAATAAAAATGGTAAAAAAATAAAAATAAAAATGGAACAGTTTAAAAAAAAAAAAAAAAAAAAAAAAGCACCCCTGTCCCCTTCTGCTCTTGCGCAAAGGCGAACGCAAGCGTCGGTCTGGAGTCATATGTAAACAGCAATTGCACCATGCATGTGAGGTATCACCACAAAGGTCAGATCAAGGGCAGTCATTTTAGCAGTAGACCTACTCTGTAAATCTAATGTGGTAACCTGTAAAGGCTTTTAAAAATGTATGTAGTTTGTCGCCACTGCACATTTGTGCGCAATTTTAAAGCATGTCGTGTTTAGTATCCATGTACTCAACCTAAGATAATCTTTTTTATTTCATCAAACATTTGGGCAATATAGTGTGTTTTAGTGCTTTAACCACTTAAGCCCCGGACCAAAATGCTGCCTAAAGACCCAAGGGGTTTTTACAGTTCGGGACTGCGTCGCTTTAACAGACAATTGCGCGGTCGTGCGACGTGGCTCCCAAACAAAATTGGCGTCTTTTTTTCCCCACAAATGGAGCTTTCTTTTGGTGGTATTTGATCACCTCTGCGGTTTTTATTTTTTGCGCTATAAACAAAAATAGAGCGACAATTTTGAAAAAAATTCTACATTTTTTACTTTTTGCTATAATAAATATCCCCCAAAAACATATATAACATTTTTTTTTTTCCTCAGTTTAGGCCGATACGTATTCTTCTACCTATTTTTGGTAAAAAAAATCGCAATAATCGTTTATCGGTTGGTTTGCGCAAAATTTATAGTGTTTACAAAATAGGGGATAGTTTTTTTGCATTTTTATTTATTTATTTATTTTTTACTACTAATGGCGGCGATCAGCGATTTTTTTCGTGACTGCGACATTATGGCAGACACTTCGGACAATTTTGACACATTTTTGGGACAATTGTCATTTTCACAGCAAAAAATGCATTTAAATTGCATTCTTTATTGTGAAAATGACAGTTTGCAGTTTGGGAGTTAACCACAGGGGGCGCTGTAGGAGTTAGGGTTCACTTTGTGTGTGTTTACTAGTGTAGGGGGGTGTGGCTGTAGGAATGACGTCATCGATCGTGTCTTCCCTATAAAGGGAATGACGCGATCGATGCGCCGACACAGTGAAGCACGGGGAAGCCGTGTTTACACACGGCTCTCCCCGTTCTTCAGCTCCGGGGAGCGATCGCGACGGAGCGGCTATAAACGAATAGCCGCGCCGTCGTCCCGGATCGCTCCTGAAGCCACGGGGACCGCCGCATGTACGGGGGGGGGTCCCGATCGGACCCCCGACCCACGTCAAGCAGAGCACGTATATATACGTGCATGTGCCTGCCTGTGCCATTCTGCTGACGTATATGTACATGCGGCGGTCCTTAAGTGGTTAAAATGTAAAAAAGTGTATTTTTTTTCCCAAAAAATGCGTTTGAAAAATCGCTGCGCAAACACTGCGTGGAAAAAAAAAAGCACTACCCACCATTTTAATCTTTAGGGCCTTTAAAAAATATATATAATGTTTGGGGGTTCAATTTAATTTTCTTGCAAAAAAAAGAGATTTTTAATACAGCTTACCTGTAAAATCTTTTTCTTGGAGTACATCACGGGACACAGAGCGGCATATTCATTACTATATGGGTTATATGGAGTACCTTCAGGTGATGACACTGGCAATCTCAAACAGGAAATGCCCCTCCCTATATAACCCCCTCCCATAGGAGGAGTACCTCAGTTTTGTAGCAAGCAGTATGCCTCCCAAAATGGTCCCCAAAAGAGGGGTGGGAGCTCTGTGTCCCGTGATGTACTCCAAGAAAAAGATTTTACAGGTAAGCTGTATTAAAAATCTCTTTTTCTTTATCGTACATCACGGGACACAGAGCGGCATATTCATTACTATATGGGATGTCCCAAAGCAATGCTCACAATGAGGGGAGGGAGAACATCTCCAAGACAAAAGGATTTAATTTAGAGATATACTCAAATCATAATAAATCCAACTTAGTTGAGAAAAATAATTTTAAATTTTAACTCAAAAGGGAGCCCCCGGAGTCCGAGGGTCTCAAACTGCAGCCTGCAGCACTGCCTGCCCAAAGGCTGTATCAGTATTCCTTCTTACGTCCAACTGGTAGAATTTTGTAAACGTGTGGACAGAAGACCAGGTTGCCGCCTTGCAAACTTGAGCCATAGAGATCTGGTGGTGTGCTGCCCAGGATGCGCCCATGGCCCTAGTAGAATGAGCCTTTAATGATAACGGAGGAGGCAACCCTTTCAAGCCGTAGGCCTGAGTGATTAACTGTTTAATCCACCTTGAGATGGTGGATTTTGCAGCTGCCTGCCCCTTCTTGGGCCCATCCGGTAAGATGAACAACACATCTGTTTTCCGGATTTTCTCTGTAGCTTTAAGATAGGCCTTCATGGCCCTGACAATATCCAAGGTATGCAACAACCCTTCCTTTCTGGAAGTAGGTTTCGGAAAGAAGGATGGTAATACCAAATCCTGGTTTAGATGAAAACTGGATATAACCTTTGGTAGGAAGGAAGGATGAGGGCGGAGAACGACCTTGTCCTTATGTAAAATAAGATATGGTTTCTAACAGGATAAGGCTGCCAGTTCCGATACTCTTCTGGCGGAAACTATGGCGACCAAAAATACCAACTTCCTTGTCAGTAAAACCAAAGGAATTTCAGCCAACGGCTCAAAAGGTTGTTTCTGTAAACTTGACAGAACAAGATTTAAATCCCACGGACAAATTGGGGATTTAACCGGAGGATTAATACGTAAGACCCCTTGAATGAAGGTCTTAACCAGCGAGTGGGTGGCCAGCGGCTGCTGAAACCACACTGACAAAGCTGAAATCTGTCCCTTGATTGTGCTTAATGCCAGTCCTTTATCCAATCCTAGCTGGAGAAAACGTAATACTCTATCGATGGTATATTTGCGAGAAAGCCATCGCTTGGACTCACACCAGCCTACATAGGCCTTCCAGACCCTGTAATAAATCACCCTAGAGACCGGTTTCCTGGCTCTGATTAGGGTAGAGATTACTTTCTGAGACAGACCTCTACCCCTGAGAATCAGGGATTCAGCCTCCAGGCCGTCAAATTTAGATGCCGTAAGGCAGGGTGGAGGATCGGACCTTGCGATAGCAGGTCTGGCCGTAGAGGAAGAGTCCAAGGGTCTCCCACTACCATCTTCAGGATTCGTGAATACCATGCCCTTCTGGGCCATGCTGGAGCTACCAGGATGACTGGTATGTGCTCCACCCTGATCCTGCGCAGCAGGCGGGGTAGTAACTGGAGCGGGGGAAACGCATAAAGAAGTCTGAACTGATGCCAAGGGCAAACCAGCGCATCGGTTCCGCAGGCCATCGGATCCCTTGAGCGGGATATGAACCTGTCTAGTTTCTTGTTGAGTCTCGATGCCATGACATCCACGTCCGGCACTCCCCATCTTTGGCCGAGTGTCTGAAAGACTTGTGGATGTAGAGACCATTCCCCCGGCAACAGAGTCTGGCGACTTAAGAAGTCCGCCTGAAGGTTGTCCACTCCTGGAATGAATATTGCCGATATGCAGGGCACATGAGCCTCTGCCCACAGGAGAATCAAGCTCACCTCTCTCTGAGCGGCTTGACTCTTGGTTCCCCCTTGGTGATTTATGTATGCCACGGCCGTGGCATTGTCTGATTGAATTCTCACCGGGAACCCCTGCAATTTGGACGTCCAAGCCCTGAGGGCTAGTCGAGCAGCTCTGAGCTCCAAGATGTTGATGGGCAACTGCCTCTCTGGCTTTGCCCAAGTACCCTGGCGAGTGCAACCATCCAAAATTGCTCCCCAGCCCGTCAGGCTGGCGTCTGTGGTTACTATCTTCCAAGCCACTGGGCTGAAAGACTTCCCCCTCAGTAGATTCTGAGGGTCTAACCACCAACACAGACTTTGTCGGACTCTTGATGAGAGCGGCAAAGGGATATCCAAGGCCTGTGGCCTCCTGCTCCATGCTGACAGGATTGCTGCCTGCAGGATGCGAGTGTGGCTCTGGGCGTACGGTACCGCCTCGAATGTGGCCACCATTTTGCCTAGTAACCGCATACATAGGCGAATAGTTGGTTCCTTTTTGCTTAGAACCAGTAGGATCAATTCCCTGATGGCTTTGACCTTCATCAGAGGTAGAAACACTCACTGTTGTTCTGTGTCTAACCTCATGCCGAGATATTCCAACTGCCTTGTGGGCTGGAATGCTGACTTTTCTCGATTTAGGACCCAGCCGAACCTCTCGAGGTATTGGACCGTGAGGGCCACTGCTCGTTCCAAGCCAGGAGACGAGTGATCTATGATTAGGAGGTCGTTCAGGTACGCTAGGATCGTGACCCCTTGGATCCTTAGCTTGGCTAGGATTGGGGCTAGGACCTTCGTGAACACCCGGGGGGCCGTAGCCAACCCAAAGGGAAGCGCCACGAACTGGAAATGACGCGAAGCCACCATAAAGCGTAGATATCTTTGATGTGGCTGATAAATTGGAACATGAAGGTAGGCATCCTTTATGTCTATGGAAGCCATGAAGTCGTCCTTTTGGAGTGTGGCAGCTGCTGACCGCACGGATTCCATCCGAAATGAGCGGACCTTTAGGTATGCATTTACCATTTTTAGGTCCAAAATTGGCCTGACATCTCCATTGGACTTTGGGACGATGAATAGGTTGGAGTAGAAACCCAGCCCTTGTTCTAGGGCTGGTACCTCTATTATTACTTCCTGGGAGAGTAGATGATTTAATGCCGTCATTAATGCGGCTCCCCTCTCCGGATCGTTTGGAATCCTTGACTCCTGGAAATGAGGAGGAGGAAACCTTAGGAAGTCTAATTTGTAGCCCGTGGCCACGGAAGATCGTACCCACTTGTCGGGAATACTGGCTTCCCAAACCTCTGAAAAGAGACGCAGCCTTCCCCCCACCTTCGTGGGTGGGGGCGCCCCTTCATAAGGTCGGCTTGGGGGCTGGTTTTGCTGGTTTGCGAAACCACTGCTTCTTGCCTCTGGCCGCCTGGCCCTGCGATCTGCTATTGAAGTTAAAGTTTGATTTTGCAGGAGGCCGTCGATACTGCTTGGCATTAGAGGGCCCCTGCCCAGGGGAGTGCTGTCGTTTAAACGCAGGCCCCTGAAACTTCTTAGTTGGCAAAGGAGTACTTTTGCCGCTTGTAATGGTCTGAATGTATTTATCCAGATCTTCTCCGAAGAGTCGTCCTCCATGGAAGGGGAACCCTACCAGGAGCTTCTTGCATGGAGGCTCGGCCTCCCAGCTCTTTAACCATAAGAGTCTTCTCATATGGATAAGGGATAACGATAAACGTGACGCTTGCTGGATAGAATCCTTAATCGCATCTACCGTAAAGCGTATGGCCCTAGGGACATCCGAAAATTCTTCTGCCTGCTGGGCAGGAATAAGTTTAAGCATCTGCTTAGTTTGATCCGATAATGCTTGTGCAACCCCAATCGCAGCCACAGCTGGCTGCACTACTGCCCCTGCAGTAGTAAAGGAGTTTTTAAGTAGTGCTTCCAAGCGTTTATCAACCGGATCCTTGAACACCTGTATGTTTTCTACAGGGCATGTTAAAGACTTGTTAACACATGAGATGGCTGCGTCCACCGAAGGGGTTGCCCATCTCTTGGAAAATTTATCTTCCATAGGATACAAGGCAGAGAATTTTTTAGGTGGTAAAAAGGTTCTATCTGGCTTGATCCAATCTTGGAACAAAACTTCCTCTAGCAGAGGATGGATCGGAAAAACTGCGTTGCTTTGAGGCGCCCTTAGTGAGCCCAAAGCTGAAACAGTCGATACTTGGAGATCTGGTACTGGCAAGTTGAAAGCACTATGGACCAAGTCCGTTAAGGCTTGAACCCACAAGCTCTCCCTTTGGGAGACTGCCCCAGACTCCCCTGTATCCGGATCCTCGATCCCCGAACCTGCTTGGTCTTCGTCCAAGAGGTCTTCCAATTCTCCTGCGGAAAGGACCTCCTCCTCAGAGGGTCCATGCTCGGGTGACGGAGATTTATTCCGTTTTCTGCCCCGCAGAGCCATGGTTATCATTTTTTCCATTCTTTTTTCCATCTCCTTTAAAGAGGTGGACAATACCTCGTCCGTGACCACCCTAGGGTTGGACTGACCCGTGACAGTCCCAGCCCCAGATCCCGATGGTCCCACCAAGGCTCCCTCTGGGGAAAGCAGCGGCATAACTTTGTCCGAGACCTCAGACTCTCTGGGGGAATCCCCACCTCTTGTACCCTCTGACCCGGATGCCATGGTACAATACCGAGGTACGCCCGCTAACTTATCGGTGTTTGGAACTATAAACAATTATTGTCCAAAAACCCGTTTGAGGGAAAAAACTGCCTTCTCTCCCTTTGATGGATTTTTTCTTTTTTTTTTTTTTTCAAACCCAAGAAAGAAAAAAACATTCTGTCCCCCTTAGTAGTATTGCCAAAAAAAAACTGCTGAGATAGAAAAGAACAGCCTATTTCTAGGCTTCAAGACAGTCTTATGAAGACTGCAATATCTTTTCTGGCCACTGTGTGTCCTTGGCACCCCGTGCTGCCGCTCTGGTCTCTTCCTCCTCAGTTCCAGCATGAACTGAGCTGATGGAACGAGAAAGGAAGGGCCGCCCCTTCCTTAAACCAACTGACCCGCCCTTCCCCCCTCAGCTAACGGCGCGAAAATTGCGCTCATAACACGGGGACGCGCGCGCGCCCTCCCACGGGGGGGGGGGTGGGGGGAAGGGAGCCCACGAGGAGGCCAGCGTTTGCCTGTCATCCAGGCTAGGAGGAAGAACCAATGCAGCATCGCCTGGAGGCTTGCAGTTAAGCACATCTCTCTTAACACAAACACACAGCCACTCAAATGCTTTTCAATACTACCAGGGAGGTCACCTCTTATGGGGAAACAACACATAGAAAAACCTGCTAAGAACCAAGTTCCGCTAGTTTCCCCTCACTTACCTGCTCCATGCCGCAGGACTTTGCCAAGCAAGAGGCCCAATCTTCCCCCATCTCCGTGGGGCTGTCTAGACCTTCAGGCCCTGGGTTCCTATGAAGGATCCACTGTCCTGGGCCCATATAGCACTCTGGCAACAGAAACATTAGGCCCCCAAAGGTTTCTAAGTTCTGGGCCCAGGGTCCAGCTCTCTAAAAAGAAAAGCATTATGGGCTATACCCCAAGGGTTTGGGGTCCGGTTACTGACCACTTTAGCGCTGAGGCCTTTGGACAGAACCGGTTAGCTCACCTAATCCCAAGGATGCGGAGGCAAGCTAAACCATGACCAACACCTAAGACACTGGCGTAAAAACTGAGGTACTCCTCCTATGGGAGGGGGTTATATAGGGAGGGGCATTTCCTGTTTGAGATTGCCAGTGTCATCACCTGAAGGTACTCCATATAACCCATATAGTAATGAATATGCCGCTCTGTGTCCCGTGATGTACGATAAAGAAATATATATATTTTCATGTAAACAAAGTGTCAGAAAGGGCTTTGTCGTCAAGTGGTTAGAAGAGTGGGTTATGTATGACATAAGCTTCTAAATGTTGTGCATAAAATGCCAGGACAGTTCAAAGCCCCCCCAAATGACCCCATTTTGGAAAGAAGACACCCCAAGATATTTGCTGAGAGGCATGTCGAGTCCATGGAATATTTTATATTTTGACACAAGTTGCGGGAAAAAGACAATTTTTTTTCCCCGCAAAGTTGTCACTAAGACCGCTTTCCCACTGAGGAGTTTTTCAGGCGGTTTAGCGCTAAAAACAGCGCCTAAATACCGCCTGAAAAACTCCCGCCCTGCATTCTCAATGTAAAAGCCAGAGGGGTTTCACACTGAGGCGATGAGCTGGCCGGAGAAAAAAAAATCTCCTGCAAGCAGCATCTTTGGAGCGGTGTGTTTGAAAACAATGGGAAACCGTGGTAATGCCGCCGTCAATGAGCCTCTGCAGAGGCACATTGCGGGCGGTATTAACCCTTATTCGGCTGTTAGCGGGGTTAATACCGCACCGCTATCGGCCAAATACCGCAGCAATTCCGCGACAATTCAGACGGTATAGCGCCACTATATTTAGCAGCGCTATACCACCACCTCACATGCCGTCCAAGTGTGAAAGGGGCCTTAATGATATATTGCTCAAACATGCCATGGGTAGATGTGGAATTAAACCCCAAAATACATTCTGTTGCTTCTCCTGAGTACAGGGATACCACATGTGTGGGACTTTTTGGGAGCCTAGCCGCGTACGGGACCCCAAAAACCAAGCACCGCCTTCAGGCTTTCTAAGGGTGTAAATGTTTGATTTCACTCCTCACTGCCTATCATAGTTTGGGAGGCCATGGAATGCCCAGATGGCACAAACCCCCCCCCCCCCCCAAATGACCCCATTTTGGAAAGTAGACACCCCAAGCTATTTGCTGAGAGGTATGGTGAGTATTTCGCAGATCTCGCTTTTTGTCACAAAGTTTTGAAATGTGAAAAAATAAAAAATAAATTTTTCTTTTCTTTCTTCATTTTCAAAAACAAATGAGAGCTGTAAAATACTCACCATGCCTCTCAGCAAATAGCACGGGTCTCTTCTTTCCAAAATAGGGTAATTTTGGGGGGTTTTGTGCTATTTTGGCATTTTATGGCCTCTCTCTCTGGTGTTGTGGTACAGCGTAGTTCTCTCTCTCTTGTGGTGTGGTACAGCATGGCTCTCTCTCTCTGGTGGTGTGGGTACAGCATGGCTCTCTCTGGTGGTGCGGTACATGGTGGCTCTCTGGTGGTGCGGTATATGGTGGCTCTCTCTGGTGGTGCGGTACATGGTGGCTCTCTCTGGTGGTGCGGTACATGGTGGCTCTCTCTGGTGGTGCGGTACAGTGTGGCTCTCTCTGGTGGTGCGGTACAACGTGGCTCTCTCTTGTGGTGCGGTACAGCGTGGCTCTCTCTTGTGGTGCGGTACAGCGTGGCTCTCTCTGGTGGTGGGGTACAGCGTGGCTCTCTCTGGTGGTGCGGTACAGTGTGGCTCTCTCTGGTGGTGCGGTACAGTGTGGCTCTCTCTGGTGGTGCGGTACAGTGTGGCTCTCTCTGGTGGTGCGGTACAGTGTGGCTCTCTCTGGTGGTGCGGTACAGTGTGGCTCTCTCTCTCTCTGGTGGTGTGGTACAGCGTGGCTCTCTCTCTCTCTGGTGGTGTGGTACAGCGTGGCTCTCTCTCTCTGGTGGTGTGGGTACAGCATGGATCTCTCTGGTGGTGCGGTACATGGTGGCTCTCTGGTGGTGCGGTACATGGTGGCTCTCTCTGGTGGTGCGGTACATGGTGGCTCTCTCTGGTGGTGCGGTACATGGTGGCTCTCTCTGGTGGTGCGGTACATGGTGGCTCTCTCTGGTGGTGCGGTACATGGTGGCTCTCTCTGGTGGTGTGGTACATGGTGGCTCTCTCTGGTGGTGTGGTACATGGTGGCTCTCTCTGGTGGTGCGGTGCAGCGTGGCTCTCTCTGGTGGTGCGGTGCAGCGTGGCTCTCTCTGGTGGTGCGGTACATGGTGGCTCTCTCTGGTGGTGCGGTACAGTGTGGCTCTCTCTGGTGGTGCGGTACAGTGTGGCTCTCTCTGGTGGTGCGGTACAGTGTGGCTCTCTCTGGTGGTGCGGTACAGTGTGGCTCTCTCTGGTGGTGCGGTACAGGGTGGCTCTCTCTGGTGGTGCGGTGCAGCGTGGCTCTCTCTGGTGGTGCGGTACATGGTGGCTCTCTCTGGTGGTGCGGTAAACTGTGGCTCTCTCTGGTGGTGCGGTACATGGTGGCTCTCTCTGGTGGTGCTGGGGCTATTAGTTCCCCCAGCACAGTCCTCTCTTTCATTTTGCATGTCTCCTATGATAGCTGCTATAAGCACTGAGTCCTCTGTGTGTGTTTTTGGGATCCCCCCCCCCAGCAGAGTGCATGCTGGGGAGTGTAATCAGCTCCCTGCTATCTCTGCACACCTATCTCTGGGACTGCATTTCCCATGATGCCCCTCTATTTCTTCTGATTGGCTGCTGTTGTGGGGACATCTCCTCACATGTGCTGTTGAGTCCCGACAAGAGAAGGGGAGGAGGGTGAGCGGGGGAAATGTCCTGCCAGCAGCCTGCAGCTCTCCCCCTTTCCCCACCGTGCAGACGCCTTGGCTGGAGCAGCCCCTGGGAGCAGAGGAGCGGAACTGTTGGTATCGGCTCTGAGGCTGAGCTGTGTGTGAGAGAGACACACAGCTCAGCCGATGCAGCCCGAAAGTTCCGCTGGAGACACAGGCACGGCCGCATAGCGGTAGTGGCGAGCGGCGGCCACGGCCTGTGTTAACCATGTTCAGGCCGCGGTCGGCGCTTACCTCCCGCTGTGCGGCCTGAACAGCAACAGGCTACGGTGCGGGTGGCCCTGGCTGGGTTGGCCCACCGGGCATATGCCTGGTCTGCCCTATGGCCAGTCTGGGCCTGCATGTGGTATCCCTGTACTCAGAAGAAGCAAAATGTATTTTGGGGTGTAATTTCACATATAACCATGGCATGTGTGAGCAATATATCATTTAGTGACAACTTTTTTTTGTAATTTTTTGTCCTTTTTTTTTTGTCATTATTCAATCACTTGGGACAAAAAAAATAAAATAAAAAAATATTCATGGGCTCAACATGCCTCTCAGCAATTTTCTTGGGGTGTTTAATTTCCAAAATGGGGTCATTTTGGGGGGTTTTGTACTGCCCTGACATTTTAGCACCTCAAGAAATGAGATAGGCAGTCATAAACTAAAAGCTGTGTAAATTCCAGAAAATGTACCCTAGTTTGTAGACGCTATAACTTTTGCGAAAACCAATAAATATACGCTTATTGACATTTTTTTTTACTAAAGACATGTGGCTGAATACATTTTGGCCTAAATGTATCACTAAAATTGAGTTTTAGATTTTTCTTATAACAAAAAGTAAAGAATATCATTTTTTTTCTAAATTTTCAGTCTTTTTCCATTTATATCGCCAACAAAATTAATCGCAGAGGCAATCAAATACCATCAAAAGAAAGCTCCATTTGTGGGAAGAAAAGGACGCAAATTTTGTTTGGGTACAACATTGCATGACCGCGCAATTACCAGTTAAACAGCGCAGTGCCAAATTGTTAAAACACTTTGGGTCTTTATGCTGCATAATGGTCCGGGGCTGAAGTGGTTAAAGCGGAGTTCCACCCAAAAATGGAACTTCCGCTTTTCAGATTCCTACCCTCCTCCGGTGTCACATTTGGCACCTTTCAGGGGGAGGAGGGAGCAGATACCCACGTAATCCAGGTATTTGCTCCCACTTCCGGGCATAGATGGCAGCAGTTCCTGCGACGACCTGCGCCACATACGGTCCCTCCCCCACCCCCCCACTGTCTTCTGCGAGATACACAGGTCACAGAAGACAGCAGGGACCAGTGGAATCGTGCAGAGCGACTCGTGCATGCGCAGTAGGGAACCAGGAAGGGAAGCCGCAAGACTTCACTTCCTGATTCCCTTTACCGAAGATGGCGGCGCCTCCACTGGAGAGCCGAGGGACAGATCAGCTTTGGGTGCTGACATCGCGGATGCCCAGGACAGGTATATATATTAAAAGTCAGAAGCTGCTGGATTTGTAGCTGCTGACTATTTTATTTTTTATTCGGCGGAACTCCACTTTAAGGAACTTTTTTGGATTTATCTCCTTAGAATGTATATACCCCCTGAAGAAGACCATGATAATATGGGTCGAAATGCGTTGGGGTATTCATGTGGATGTCCATGTTGTAATGTCCTGCAAACAACTGGCTCCACTGTGTGTGCTTTTTTGCCTAGAATGTTGGAATATGTTGTTTTATATGTCAATTACCAGAGCCTAGTATTTCAACTTTATGTGAAAGCTGAAGTTCATGTTGTTGATACAATAAAAGATTTTATAATAAAAACACTATGTTCTATGGATTTGATCATGTTTCCTGCAAAAAAACACATTGGGGGAACCTTCCCATTTTGTATTTTTTTTGGGGTGCACAGCTATGTTGGCTCTCACATTATTCTATTCTGTAGATATAACATATATGATGTATATAGTGTAGTGTGTAGATATAACATATATGATGTATATAGTGCAGTGTGTATATATGGGGTGTAGATATAACATATATGATGTATATAGTGCAGTGTGTATATACAGTGTGTAGATATAACATATATGATGTATATAGTGTAGTGTAGTGTGTGTGTATATATGTATATATCTATCTATCATATATATATATATATATATATATATATATATATATATATATATATATATATATATATATAATATATATATATATAACATATATGATGTGTACAGTGTGTATATACCGTAGTGTATAGATATAACATATGGGTTAGGATGAAGGAAAAAAGCTGGGACAGCCGCACTCCAAAAAAACTCCTCCTTTAATTAAAAATCACAAAATACATGCCACAGCAAAAAACAGCACAACAAAAGAAAAGCTGACGTTTCGCACTATGCCTTAGTGCTTCTTCATAGCTAGTGTGTAAGCAGTAAAATGAGTGAATATATACCTTACAACCCAATGAGTGGGAGGGGGCTCTGGAAACAATTAAGTTAAACAGGGTCCCCTGTGAAGTTTGGGTGTGTCTCGACAGACAATCAGAGAGTGTCTCATGTGGACTATGTCTCATACAAATTCATAGTGAATAGTGGATAAAATGATGTGTTGACCCAATAGAGAAGTGGGGTGCAGAAAAATGTGAAAGAGAGTGTAGGAGTATGTGTAAGTGTGAAGAAATATATTTGAGTGTGAGGCCCCATACACACGAGAGGATTTATCCGCAGATACGGTCCAGCGGACCGTATCCGCGGATAAATCCTCTCGAGGATTTCAGAGGATTTCTATGCGATGGCGTGTACACACCATCGCATTGAAATCCGCGCTGAAATCCTCTGCCGATGACGTGTCGCGCCGTCGCCGCTATTATGACGCGGCAACGGGCGCGACGCTGTCATATAAGGAATTCCACGCATGCGTCAAATCATTACGACGCGTGCGGGGAATCCCTTTAGACGGATGGATCCGGTAAGTCTGTACAGACGAGCGGATCCATCCGTTGGAATGGATTCCAGCAGATGGATTTGTTGTGCATGTCAGCAAATATCCATCTGCTGGAAATCCATCCCAGGGGAGATTTATCCGCGGATAAATATCCGTTGGCGTGTACACACCATAGGATCTATCCGCAGAAACCCATTTGATGGGATTTATCTGCGGATAGATTCTATGGTGTGTATGGGGCCTAAGAGAAGTGAATTAAAGAGGACAGGAAATGGAATGATATGTGTAAAACATGTATAACATGTATAAGTAACAAATAAAACGAAATGAAGAAAACAAAAAATATGATATGAATTAAAGTGCAATAAAGTAAAGTGAAATGAATTAAAAAAGAAGAAGAAAGAAAAACAAATAGAGTGAAATGGGGAAAAAAAAAAAACCATATAAAGGACGATGCATAGACCATAAAATAATATGGTGTAATGTAGTGAACAAAAAATGCCTAAAGATTGAGCATAGTGTAAAGGTGCACCTTAATTCTAATGGTCTTATTTGTTTTATAGTATATTAACTTGTGTTTTTTATTATGTTTATGATTATTGTTATATTATTTTTGTTTTTTGTATTTTTGTTGCCTGTATGTGTTTGTGTACTTACTCATTATTGTAATAATAACTGAGACACCGGGCATCTATCTGGACTGGTTAAACATTCATTGTGAGCTGAACCATTAATGCAAAGACAAAAACAAAAGCAAAAAGATGTGAACATGTGTGAGCGTTTATAGAAGAGTTCTAAAATATCCTAAAAATCAGTAAATTAGTAAACATGCAGAGTAGTATGAAATGATAGTAAAAAAGAGGCACTTGAAATGTCGGGAAGTGTCAATGTGGCTATATGAGGCTAATGAAAAATAACCGCTATTAGCGGACAATAGCCAACATGTGAACCTCATTCTAAATAGAGAATCTCTCTAGAGAATGATAGCGATCAGGGTATGGGCATGGAGTGTGTGTTAGGTTGCATAGCGGAATCGATATATTGGTATTACAATATTTTAATACTTTAATGTTAGACTGGAAAGGGAAAAGTAAAACCAAAAGGAAACCAAGAGGTTAATGAAGGGTTAATGAAAAACTCCCTAGGCAGTAGGTAAACATGTGTTGAAAGGGAAATATGCCATCCGATTCTCTGTCTTGACATATCCAATTACCAAAAAAGCCACATTTGAGGCCACCACATCTCGCCGACAACAAAGACATCGCCATACATGTCGCGATGACTGTGCGATCTACATGAATTAAATACTTAAATGTGTATTTACAAGGAACAAATAAAATTCGATAAAACGGAGAAGCCGAACATTACTGTTGACAGCTGTATATACAAAAAACAGTGGGCCAGATTCACAAAGAGATACGACGGTGTATCTACAGATACACCATCGTATCTCTGACGTAAACTGGTCCTATCTATGCGCCTGATTCATAGAATCAGATACGCATAGATAGGGCTAGATCCGACAGTGTTACACCGTCAGATCTTTTTTTCAATTTAAAAATGGCGCCGGGGGCGTTCCCGCTGATTTACGATAAATAATATGTAAATCAGCGAGATACGCAAATTCACGAACGTACGCGGACCCGTCGCAGTCTTCTTACGTCGTTTCCGTAGCGGTTTTCGGACGTATACTTACCCCATCTTTTATCAGGCGCAGCCAATGTTAAGTATAGCCGGCGTTCCCGCGTCGAATTTGAATTTTCCTACGTCGTTTGCGTATGCCGATTCACGAACACGCGCGTCGCAAGTCCCGCTCACGTCGCAACCACTGACGTCCTAGTGACGTCAGTGGGAGCAATGCACGCCGGGAAATTCCCCGGACGACGCATGCGCATTTAAATCGGCGCGGGAACGCGCCTGATTTAAATATGACACTCCCCTAGCCGCGGAATTTGAATTCCGCCGGGGGATTTAGGATCCGCCGTCGCAAGTTTGGAGGTAAGTGGTTTGTGAATTAGCCACTTGACTCCTAAACTTGCGGGAGCGGATCTTAATTCACGTAGATCGAGCGGATCTATAGATCCGCTGCGCTACGTGAATCTGGCCCAGTATGTCTATATATGTTATATCTATACAAAAATGTATAGATATAACATATATGATATATATAGTGTAGTGTGTATATACGGTGTGCAGGCCCGGACTGGCCATAGGGCAGAACGGGCATTTGCCCGGTGGGCCGGGCCACCCGCGGGCCGTTGCTCTGTGGCCTGTTGATGATCAGGCCGCACAGCGGGAGGTGCGCGGCGCCCGCAGCCTGAATAGGGTTAAAACAGGCCGCGGCCGCCGCTCACCTACTGCCATGCGGCTGTGCCTGTGTCATCTCCGGGCTCCGGCGCATCTACATTAGCGGCTGAGCGGCGGAGCTGTGTGTCTCTCTCAAACACAGCTCCACCTAAGAGGTCATGCTGGCAGTTCCGCTGTGTGCTCGGAGCCTCGGACACTGCTCCTCCTCTTCCCGCCTCTCTACTCCTGTCTGCCGCGCCCACACCCCCTGTGTCTGTCCCGACCACACATCCCAGGGGGATGTGAAGAAACAAGGCTGCAGTCAGCCTTCTCCTGAGCCTCCATCATGGGGTGAGTAAGATCACCTTCTCTCCACCAGTGTATACATAAAATGCACTTAAAGGGGTGTTCCAGTCAGTTTTCATGTTTATTAAAAGTCAGCAGCTACAAAAAGTGTAGCTGCTGGCTTTTAATAAACAGACTCACCTGCTCCACGTTCCAGCGATGCTCCGCTCCTCTCCGGCCGGCGTCTTCATTCCAAGTGTGGGCACCCGGCCGTGACAGCTTTCGGCTTCACGGCTGGGCACCCACTGCGCATGCGCGAGCGTCACTGCGCATGCGCGAATGGCGCCGCGCCATGCAATTGGACAGGTCGATCGCCTGGGACCTGTCACGTGTCCCAGGTGATCGCCTACAGGGAGGGGCTGCAGAAAGGCGATTAGGCTTATTCGCCTTAGCAGCCCCTCGGCGGAAGGAGGAAGTGGGACAGGAAGTCCCACTTCTCCTTAAGCCCCCCCCCCCCCCCCAAAAAAAATTACATGCCAAATGTGGCATGTAAGGGGGCGAGGAGTGGATTAAGCGGAAGTTCCACTTTTGGGTGGAACTCCACTGTAAGGATGGGCCAAGCGTCATAGAAGTACTTAAAATGAACGGCGCATGCGCCATCCCGTGGCCACATCCCAGTGCGCATGCTCAGAATCAAGTCGAGATAACTGCCTAAGATACGTCGAATCACTACCTATGACGTGAACGTAACCTACGCCTAGTCATATTCACGTACAACGTAAACGACAAAAGATACAACGCCTTGTGTTCCCTGGTCCATACCTTTGCATGAGTTGCGCCTCCTATATGGGGAATAACTTTACGCCAGACGTACGACTTACGCAAACCGCGTATATGATGCGCCGGGCGCAACTACGTTTGTGAATCGGCGTATCTCGCTCATTTGCATATGTGCATAGAAAATCTATGGGAGCGGCAAATGCGCCCGGCGTAAATATGCGCCTACGATACGACGGCGTAGGCAAGTAACGTCGGTCGTAGGAAGTCTATTTTCAGGCGTATCTCAGATTGTGGGCACGGCGCACAGATACGCCGCGTAAGTGTAACTATGCGCCGTTGTATCTCGAGATACGTCGGCGTAAGTGCTTTGTGAATCCGGGCCATTGTGTGTATATATAACATATATGATGTATATAGTGTAGTGTGTATACAGTGTGTAGATATAACATATGATGTATATTGTGTAGTGTGTATATACGGTGTGTAGATATAACATATATAATGTATATAGTGTAGTGTGTATATACGGTGTGAATATATAACATATATGATGTATATAGTGTAGTGTGTATATACGGTGTGTAGATATAACATATATGATGTATATAGTGTAGTGTGTATATACGGTGTGAATATATAACATTTATGATGTATATAGTGTAGTGTGTATATACGGTGTGTAGATATAACATATATGATGTATATAGTGTAGTGTGTATATACGGTGTGTAGATATAACATATATGATGTATATAGTGTAGTGTGTATATACGGTGTGTAGATATAACATATATGATGTATATAGTGCAGTGTGTATATACGGTGTGTAGATATAACATATATGATGTATATTGTGTAGTGTGTATATACAGTGTGTAGATATAACATATATGATGTATATAGTGTAGTGTGTATATACGGTGTGTAGATATAACATATATGATGTATATAGTGTAGTGTGTATATACGGTGTGTAGATATAACATATATGATGTATATAGTGTAGTGTGTATATACGGTGTGTAGATATAACATATATGATGTATATTGTGTAGTGTGTATATACGGTGTGTACATATAACATATATGATGTATATTGTGTAGTCACCTCTCTTCTCCAGATCTTCTCTCCCATTGTTGATGTGTTTCTTCAGCCATTCTATACAGATATTCTCCAGATAATTCTTGATTCTCTCCCCCTCTCTGATCTCCGGACTGTTCCATCTCTGTGTGGTGATCTGAGCCTCATTCATGGTCGGGATATAGATCTCTCTCTGTGTGTCCAGAGACATGAATTCTCTCCCATCATATCTGTACTGATTACAGGGCCGTCTTTAATATGGTTTGGGCCCTGGGCAAACATTTTTTTTGGGCCCCCCTCCAGCTTATTTTGGGCCTGGCTGGTTCACATGTATGTTTTGGCGGTCTTCATTTGTGCAGGTACAGCAGCCCATTGATTTGAATGGGCTGCCATGCCTTTGTTTCCTGCAGAAAAAAGGTGCATTCAGCATTTTAAAAATACAGTTGCCTTGAAATCCATTCTGCTTTTGCACCATGCTACTTACCTGCAGTTCTTGCACACACAAACGCACTGTGTTTTTAAAAGCGTGACCTAAACGTCTAAAAATGCAGCAAGTTTGACAGTGCGGGAACTGCAGATAAGTCACAGCAGACAGCAGAATGGACAGACAGTGCTGTATTTCAGTGCTTGATGGGCATAGGCGTGCCGTGTGCGCAGCCTATTACATGAGGCATGCGCTTTTCTTTGCAGGAAACGCAGGCATGGCGGCAAATTCAAATGAATGGGCTGCTGTGCCTGCGCAAATGTGGGCCGCCAAAACACATACATGTGAACCAGCCAGGCCCAAAATAAGCCCATCAAGCAGTTAAATACAGACAGTAATGCCATGTGCTCTGAGGCTTTACTCAGCCTGGACTGCAGGTCTGGTCTGTGATTTAAAGAGTTCCTCTATTTTACACATGGCATGGCATGGGGTCCCATGGTGCTAAAGCAGAATGGACAGACGGTGCTGTGACCCCATGCCATGCCATGTGTAAAATAGAGGAACTTTTTAAAACACTGACCAGACCTGCAGTGAATCATCAAATATTATAAAGACTTTGGGCACACTCTACAAAAAACTTCTATTTACAATACAGATTAGCAAACAGTGACATACCTTGAGGAGCAGGACATGAAGAAGTCAGCCTCGGGAAGAGCAAACTGGGGATGTTATAAAATCACATTCTAATTCACTTTTATATACAAGCAGCACCCAGTGGCAGGAATGGAGAAGTGCACGTCTAAAGGGAAGCCAGGGGTGCTGTACATTTTAAAACACTGGGAAGGGAAGCAGTACTGTCACTGGCTGCATGCCGCTGATGATTTTCAGCCTGATTTGTGGGCAGCACAGGGGCTAAGGCTAGGTTCACATCACGATTTTTACATCCGATAATCGGACCGTTAAATCGAATGGAATCGTATATGACAAAATCGTATGTAATCGTATGTCAAAATTTATTTTTTAAATCGGATTCATAAATCGCACAGCTAAATTTTCCATCCGATTTTCACTAAAAAATCGGATCCTGATTTTAAATAATGTCTGGCAATGGCCATAAAGTATTATGTAGAGAAGTGCTTTCTGGGAAAAAGAAGATTCTTGAAGTTTCTAGCTCGTTCCAGTGTCTAGTGCGCATGCGTAATAAAAAATCGGGTACGATTTATCGGATAAAAACGCACAGTCATCCGATTTATTACGATTTAGATTGACCACAATATAAAACAAATCGGACACGATTTTAATACGATTTCAAATCAGGACCAAAAATCGTGGTCAAACACGATTTTTGATGCGATTTTAAATCGTATCAAATCTGATGCGGATCAAATCGGATTCACTTGGGGACCTACATTAATGAATGGAAGTGAATGGATACGTTTTGCCATACAGATTTGTACGATTTCAAACCTAAAAATCGTGAGAACAAGTAGGATGATAAAATCGTGGTGTGAATGCACCCTTAACGGGCGGCAGCGCCGCCATCAGGAATTATAGGGCCACTTACACAGCTTCAGGCATGGGCCCCCTGGAGCAGAGAACCGGGATGGGGGGTGCTGCCGCCTGAAATTGAGAAGCAGGGGGGGGCTGCCGCGAATTTAGAAGCGGGGGCCCTTTATAAAAAAAGAAATAAAGAAAGAAATAAAGAAAAATATATATACAAAAAGGGGTGTAGCCATCCGGGGCCCTGGGGACCTCTGGGCCCTTTAATAAAAAAAAAAAGAAATAAAAAATATATATAAAAAATATATTTTAAAAAGGGGGTTGCCATCCGGGACCTCTGGGCCCTTTAATAAAAAATAAATATATAAAAAAAGAAACTTTTATAAAAAAAAAAAAAAAAGGGGGGGTTGCCATCCAGGGCCCTGGGGACCTCTGGGTCCTTTAATAATAATAATAATAATAATAATAATAATAATAATAACATTTATATTATATTATATTTTATATATATATATATATATATATATATATATATATATATATATATATAAAAGAAATATATAAAAAAATATTTTTTTATAAACAAAAGGGGGGTTGTCAACTACGGGCCCCTGGGGACCCCCAGACCTCTAAAAAAAAAAATTGGCCCTTTAATAAAAAATGAAAAAAAATATATATTAAAAAAAATATTTTTTTTTATTTAAAAATAAATAAAAAAGGGGGGTTGCCATCTGGGGCCCTGGGGGCCTCCGGGCCCTTGGGGACCCCTAAAAAAAATTGTCCCTTTAATAAAAAATAAAAATATATAAAAAAAAAAAAAAATTTTATTTAAAAAAAAAATATTTTTTTAAATTTAAAAATAAATAAAAAAAAAGGGGGGTTGCCATCTGGGGCCCTAGGGGCCTCCGGGCCCCTCCGGACCCCTAAAAAAAAAAAAAAAAAAAAAAAAAAAAAAATTTTTTTTTTTTTTTTTTTCAAAGGGGTTTGCTTTGGGCCCCCAACAGTGACAGGGCCCAGGGCACCTGCCCCATTTGCCCTGCGGTAAAGACGGCCCTGCCCGCAGCGGAGGAGGCGAAGGCGGTGGAGGAGGATGAGGCAGCGGCGGCAGCAGCGGAAGCAGTCAGGCGGCTCACAATTTTGCTTGTCTCCCCGTCTTTAGTGTAGAATAAGGATTGCGCTACCGTGGGTTATTTATCTAATCCTGTGCGATACACACGATAGATTAACACCAACAAGTGTTACCTTGTGCAATAGTAGGAGGAGTCTGTGCTGTGATTAAACTAGTGACAAACAATATTATATTTTATGGACGAGGAAATGGTGGTAGTGGAGGGAGGGGGGTGAATGATGGAATGAAAGGAATAAACGTGTGCAAATGCAGCAAAAATATCTTACACAGGGGTGAAACTAATCCTGTTTGGGCCAAGTGATAAGCCACAAAAGGGGAATAGGTAAGTGAAGGAGTGATCTACCTCATGTGTACTCAAACACATATGGTGGAATAAGTGAAACTCAAAACAATGATATTCACAGTGAGGTGAGGAAATAACTGATGCAAACAGCAAATGAAATAATGCCAGAATCCAGTCAGTGGAAGGGTGCAACCCAATCTTCAAATCGTGCAACCTACACCATAGAGTGAAGTAACCAGCTTACCTCCTAGTTGATACTCACACGTGAGGTAAATAGCTGATACTTCTGGTTGGTTGGATG
This sequence comes from Rana temporaria, assembly GCF_905171775.1. Classification (NCBI taxonomy): domain Eukaryota; kingdom Metazoa; phylum Chordata; class Amphibia; order Anura; family Ranidae; genus Rana; species Rana temporaria. The sequence continues at coordinate 165,821,914 of NC_053497.1, forward strand.
TCCTCTTTAACAGATTGCAATGTTGGACCATACATGTAGAGAAAGAGTGAATGTATATTGTGGGTAGACTTCCTGTCACTCCAAGGACAGAAAACGGGAACTCTCTAGGATACAGTATGTAGGTGTACACTTACACAACTCACATTGGATTAAAGGAAGAAATGCCTGTCTCCACGAACGCCGCGCTCGTATCCCGATCCTCTCGTGGTAAACGCTCAGCACTCTGCTGGCTTTTAATATTTTTTTTCTCTGGCGGAGATCCGCTTTAACTCTCTGATCACAGGCCGAGCTTCCTGGCAGATGTGGACGCAGAAGAGAAGACGGGAACCGGAGTGGAGGCAAAGTCTGTAGGAAAAGGTTTTCAGATTGCGGTCATTTCACCAGCAGGAGACTCAGAAACACAGCGATCATTTCTCTTACCACCTTCCAGGACGGCACCCGAGAGATGCCATCATCTGCCAGGAAGCTCGGCCTGTGATCAGAGAGTTAAAGCGGATCTCCGCCAGGGAAAAAAAATATTAAAAGCCAGCAGAGTGCTGAGCGTTTACCACGAGAGGATCGGGATACGAGCGCGGCGTTCGTGGAGACAGGCATTTCTTCCTTTAATCCAATGTGAGTTGTGTAAGTGTACACCTACATACTGTATCCTAGAGAGTTCCCGTTTTCTGTCCTTGGAGTGACAGGAAGTCTACCCACAATATACATTCACTCTTTCTCTACATGTATGGTCCAACATTGCAATCTGTTAAAGAGGACATCCAACCAACCAGAAGTATCAGCTATTTACCTCACGTGTGAGTATCAACTAGGAGGTAAGCTGGTTACTTCACTCTATGGTGTAGGTTGCACGATTTGAAGATTGGGTTGCACCCTTCCACTGACTGGATTCTGGCATTATTTAATTTGCTGTTTGCATCAGTTATTTCCTCACCTCACTGTGAATATTATTGTTTTGAGTTTCACTTATTCCACCCTATGTGTTTGAGTACACATGAGGTAGATCACTCCTTCACTTACCTATTCCCCTTTTGTGGCTTATCACTTGGCCCAAACAGGATTAGTTTCACCCCTGTGTAAGATATTTTTGCTGCATTTGCACACGTTTATTCCTTTCATTCCATCATTCACCCCCCTCCCTCCACTACCACCATTTCCTCGTCCATAAAATATAATATTGTTTGTCACTAGTTTAATCACAGCACAGACTCCTCCTACTATTGCATATATTTTTTGTCCTTCATTGGAAAGACTCTTTTTTGTCTGCTGCAGTCCCCCACTCTTAGTCCATCTCTCTCCCTCCCCTCTGCCACCCCCCCATCCCCACATTTATCCACTACAGCGCAGGAGTTTCACCCAGAACCAAGTGTTACCTTGTGTTATTCCACTACAAATATGCTACTAAGTGACAATCCACCAAAAACTAAGTATGTGTTCTTCTAAAATAACTACATATGTGCAGGGCCGTCTTTAATATGGTTTGGGCCCAGGGCAAACATTTTTTTTGGGCCCCCCTCCAGCTTATTTTGGGCCTGGCTGGTTCACATGTATGTGTTTTGGCGGTCCTCATTTGTGCAGGTACAGCAGCCCATTGATTTGAATGGGCTGCCATGCCTTTGTTTCCTGCAGAAAAAGGTGCATTCAGCATTTTAAAAATACAGTTGCCTTGAAATCCATTCTGCTTTTGCACCATGCTACTTACCTGCGGTTCTTGCACACACAAACGCACTGTGTTTTTAAAAGCGTGACCTAAACATCTAAAAATGCAACAAGTTTGACAGTGCGGGAACTGCAGATAAGTCACAGCAGACAGCAGAATGGACAGACAGTGCTGTATTTCAGTGCTTGATGGGCATAGGCGTGCCGTGTGCGCAGCCTATTACATGAGGCATGCGCTTTTCTTTGCAGGAAACGCAGGCATGGCCGCCCATTCAAATGAATGGGCTGCTGTGCCTGCGCAAATGTGGGCCGCCAAAACACATACATGTGAACCAGCCAGGCCCAAAATAAGCCCATCAAGCAGTTAAATACAGACAGTAATGTCATCTGCTCTGAGGTTTTACTCAGCCTGGACTGCAGGTCTGGTCTGTTATTTAAAGAGTTCCTCTATTTTTCACATGGCATGGCATGGGGTCCCATGGTGCTAAAGCAGAATGGACAGACGGTGCTGTGACCCCATGCCATGCCATGTGTAAAATAGAGGAACTTTTTAAAACACTGACCAGACCTGCAGTGAATCATCAAATATTATAAAGACTTTGGGCACACTCTACAGAAAACTTCAATTTACAATATAGATTAGCAAACAGTGACATACCTTGAGGAGCAGGACATGAAGAAGTCAGCCTCAGGAAGAGCAAACTGGGGATGTTATAAAATCACATTCTAATTCACTTTTATATGCAAGCAGCACCCAGTGGCAGGAAGGGAGAAGTGCGCATCTAAAGGGAAGCCAGGGGTGCTGTACATTTTAAAACACTGGGAAGGGAAGCAGTACTGTCACTGGCTGCATGCCGCTGATGATTTTCAGCCTGATTTGTGGGCAGCACAGGGGCTTAACGGGAGGCAGGGCCGCCATCAGGAATTATGAGGCCACTTACACAGCTTCAGGCATGGGCCCCCTGGAGCAGAGAACCGGGGGTGCTGCCGCCTGAAATTAATAAAGCAGGGGGGGGGCTGACGCAAATTTAGAAGCGGGGGGGGGCATTTACAAAAAAAGAAATAAAGAAAGAAATAAAGAAAAATATATATAAAAAAGGGGTGTAGCCATCCGGGGCCCTGGGGACCTCTGGGCCCTTTAATAAAAAGAAAAAAAGAAATAAAAAATATATATAAAAAATATATTTTAAAAAGGGGGTTGCCATCTGGGGCCCTGGGGACCCCTGGGCCCTTTAATATTTTTTTTTTAATAAAAATAAATTACAAAAAAAAGGGGGTTGCCATCCGGGACCTCTGGGCCCTTTAATAAAAAATATATATAAAGAAACATTTATAAAAAAAAGGGGGGGTTGCCATCCAGGGCCCTGGGGACCTCTGGGCCCTTAAATAAAAAAAAAATAAAAAAATATATAAACAAAAATAAAAAAATAAACATTTGTAAAAAAGATAAAGGG